>NC_089761.1:37349272-37364272 GCF_040412425.1 Macrobrachium rosenbergii | reverse complement strand
TATATATATATATATATATATATATATATATATATATATATATATATATATATATATATATATATATATATATAAATATATAACTCACCCAGAATCACGGTTAACTTTGAGTGCCATAGATAAAACTAGCAATACATTCGGCATTAATTAATTGTTCGTTGGATACAATACAGAAAAATAATTGGACTTACTGTTGCATGTTATCAAATGATAGGTTGCAAAACACATACACACACACACACACAAACTCACACGCACACGCACAAATAAAATGAATTAGTCACTTGACTCTCATATAATTTGATGGTTTCACTGGCTGACCAACTGGCATGACATGCTATGATTCTGTTGATTCAATCTTTTTTTATATCTTCACTAGTATATGAATTTACTTTGACAAGGGACTGACTATGTAAGAGTGTTCATTTTGATTTTGATGCAAGAACAAGAAAATGTTAAAAATTTATCAGGCGTTTAAATGGTCTTTGATTATGATGAGTAGGAGTACATGTATTGGAAAGATTTAAAAGGCAAGTTAGTTTTGTTATAAACACACACACACACACACACACACACACACACACACACACACACACACACATATATATATATATATATATATATATATATATATATATATATATATATATATATATATATATATATATATATTTGTAGAGTCACGAAGGTAATTTGGCGAGAATAGCCTAAAACTAATGGATGGCGATAGAGCAGAAGTGGCAAGGTCGAATAAGTATTGGGAATAATAAAGAATTTATGATGATAATTCAAGAAGAGGCTAATCAGAATAAGTGATGACTACTGTGAGAGTTTTCTGTGGTCCGTCCATAGAGGCAGAAAGAGATATGGGCATCTTACCTATAGTTTTCAGTTTCAAACTAAAGCATAATGGTTAATGCATGAATACGTAATAATGCGCCAATAAAAGGAGTTGTTGGTGTACCACCTACAGGATATGGCTAATAAATGTCAGTCATACTCTGAACATATTGTTCATTACAATGATAACTTAGCTGATAAGTTATTGCCATGAAATAAAGGTAAAACGACAGCGATTTTTTTTTCAATGTTCATTCCAAAAACAATTATACTAATTTGGGTCATTTACAACCGGTTACATGTCTGTAATATAAACTGAATAATGATCATTAAATCATACTGAATTGCTGCCATTAACACTTATTTATATTTTTCAATTATAGAGTAACCTTTTTCCCAATTACATATGAAATATATGTACGTAATAAAATTTGCGATGTAACGTTAGCAAAATGAAATAGAGATCTACTTCAGGTAATTACAAAATAAAGTCTATATGCTGATTTAAATCTGTTTATCAAAACAGAAAAATATAGGGATTTTAATGTAAGAATGCATCTCTTCATAAAAATCTCATAACAGCACGAGTCACTAAAATGGTGAAGAAATTCCCAGCGGTGTAAATGTAAATATATATTTGAAATATATATACAAAACGAAAGCTTTCGAGAGCCAGCTTGATTCTTCTCATCAGGTTGAGAAGGGGAATCGAGCAGAGCCTCGAAAGCACTCTTTTTGAGTGTGTATATATATACATACATATATATATATATATATATATATATATATATATATATATATATATATATATATATATATATATATATATATATATATTTCAAATACATATTTACATTTACACCTCTGTGGATTTCTTCACCAGAACGTCTATTCTTATACTAACAAATGTCAGAGATAAGTGATATTCGGTACTAAAGATAAAACCGACATTAGAAAAGAGCCCTAGATACAACGATTCCTTAAAAACCCACCATCTCCCACTCGCAGTGAGAGCATAATAAAATATTCCACTCCGCAGCGAAGTTAAAGATGACGGCTACCACTTCAGCCATTGGCAATTATCGGCAGCGTCTCTTAATGAAACGCCATCATCGCCCAGCAACTAATGACGACCCGTCTCCAAAAGATGTCTTGATGCGATTTCGTGATATACCTCGCATCCTTTGCGTTGTATTCATGGGATTAATTCGACGCTCACACCATTCGCCACTTGGATTTAATTACCGCTGCCATTATCGCTATCAATTACGAATTCTTCTTGTTCTGGATTTTTTTTTTTAGTTTTGGGAATATTGATAATGTCCCTCTGAACTTAAGAACGAGGGGGAGAATTCATATAATGCTGATATTGGTGCTATTTGCTCTCCGTTTTTCTATTTATGAACAGATTTCTTGAAACTGAGACTGAAAGAATGAATCGTATCGTATTAGTCTGCCATTTTATCTTCTGTTATTATTATTATTATTATTATTATTATTATTATTATTATTATTATTATTATTATTATTATTATTATTAATACACTGACTTGAAATTCGAGCTTCCCAAAAATGTGGTGTCCATCAGAAAGAAGTACCAGAAGGTAATAAGAAACACAGCAGGAGGAGATCAGTTGAATAAAATTAATAAATAATAAACAAATTAATAAATGGTAGTCTATATTTTTCATCGTGATCGCCTCCAGCGGCGTGCGATGCGAATGACCTTTGTGAAATTCCGTTAAAAATCATGCTTGTGCTTTCACTTCCACAAATCTTCACTCGTCTCTAATCTTCCGTTTCTTGGTTCTCACCCAGAAGGCTTGGATGGTCCAGATCTTGGTTTCTTCTTGCACCCAGATATTATGTTTAATATAAGCATGCTTTGCTAATTCATATTCATTAAGCTAGTTTGATAAAAACTGTCCGAATCTTATCTTATAATAATAATAATAATAATAATAATAATAATAATAATAATAATAATAATAATAATAATAATAATAATAATATAATTTTATTATTATCATCATCATGAAAATAATAATAATAATAATAATAATAATAATAATAATAATAATAATAATAATAATAATAATAATAATAATAATAATAATAATAATAATGAAATACATATTAAGCACAATACCAGAACAATCCATTATGATGATAAAAAGAGGGAGTTGTTAATGTAATTACTCCATCTAAACTTTATCACATTCTGCTATTTCAAGTCTCCAGTTTTATCAAGAGAGGAAGTGACGTCATAATCAACCTTCGGGAGAAATATTGCCGAGAAAAGGAAAAATCTCTCCCGCAGTGGGCGTCCATAATTGCTTCCCAGTCGGATCTAATTATACAATCTTCCTTTCATAAAAAAATCGAGCGTTTTACTCCGACATTTTCCATTCCGTGCTTCGAGGCTTTTTATGGAATCCGGGAATTACAATAATCGAGTACCGAGTGGCATTGCAATTACAGGGTATGTTATGGCATTCGTCATGAGATTGGAGCAAAAGTAAATCTGTCTTTATTATGCTGTCATTACCTTGATATTTACTGTAATGAGAAGTCAGACGTAACCTAATTTTTTTTATAATTATCTAAAGGAGCCGATGAACTCTTCACAACACCTGGGGAAATCAAGTTGTGTAACGATGGATTTTTGTTCTTTTTCTTTTTTTTTTTGCTTTACGCAATTTTTTCTCATTGTATCACTTTGAAATAGAGACATCACGTGAACTGGCTTTCGGCTCTTTTTACAAACTAATAAAGAATGCACAAAATCTTGCAATTCGAGAATCAATCACGTATGAAACTGTGCATTCAAATTATTACTATAATATATTTTTCATGAATCGCTGAATTATTGTATATTAATCACTGAATGATATTTACAGACAAAGTATTATATTCCAAAATGCATGAATCCCTGTATTACAATATATTCATATCTAAGTTTACAGCAGGCTTAATAACGTACTTGACTTCATATTTATGCGTCAAAAAATTCTTATTTCCGTCTATAATACAGTCTGATTTTGTTCACGTCCTCTGAAAATTATGTAATATTAGAGAAACTGTAATATCGGGAAATATTTCAGTGCGGCTGCTTATATGCTTATAAAGTTCCTTATTCAAAGGAAATCTAATATTGAGTGAATATCTTATATGAATTGAGTTCCGACTTACATTCTTGGAAAATAAATTCATTATTTTACAAGTAGGCACAAACAGGTTCTAATGTTCACTATTTATCAGAATCTATATAAACATTCTATACAAACAAAGCAAAGTTACACACGAGAAAAACCTCAAATACCAAAATCAATTTATCATGATTAAGCTATTCAAATTAAGATAAAGGTATAAAATATAATGCTCATGCTATTCTAATTGAGATGAAGGATATATTACAGTGAGATCAATGAAAAGATAATCAATTTAATAGACCACAAATCTATTTTCCAAAGAATAATTGGTGCAAAACATGACACAAATGAAAAGGACAAACAAAATTGAAATATAATGCAGAAAGACCCACATCAGGTGAGACTGGGAACAAGCACTGCCTTAACTAATGGAATCAGGTAATTCCACTAACCTGGAATTGTGAAGGGCAATGGGACGGTGTTGCAGCAGAAACGCACACACACACACACACAGAGAGAGAGAGAGAGAGAGAGAGAGAGAGAGAGAGAGTCCTTCTGGAATGGTGTAGCACTGAAGGATGAGAGAGAGAGAGAGAGAGAGAGAGAGAGAGAGAGAGAGAGAGAGAGAGAGAGAGAGAGAGAGAGAGATAATGTCCATCTGAAATAGTGTGACAATGGAGGAAGAGGAAAAAAACACACATGCACACACACACACACACACACACACACACAGAGAGAGAGAGAGAGAGAGAGAGAGAGAGAGAGAGAGAGAGAGAGAGAGGGTCTGAAATGGCATAGCACCGTGGAGGATTACAGATCAGATACGAAATTAGATTTGGGTCCAGCATTGCCAGCCCTGTGCCGAGGAAGGGCAAACGCGAATACGAAGTTATTCCTTTTCCTCTAAGAAATTGGAGGCTGGTTTAAGAAACACTCTCTTTCGTCAAGTTGTCATGTCCATGACGTGTATATAAAGTATATATATATATATATATATATATATATATATATATATATATATATATATATATATATATATATATATATATATATATATACATATATGTATATACATACATACATATATACATATATATATATATATATATATATATATATATATATATATATATATATATATATATATATATATATATATATATATAAATCATTACATAAATCATAATAAATCATACTATGTGCAGAAGCCTAACAATTAACTAAAATAAAACCCATCAGCACAATATTACTTACATAAAATATATTCCGGATAACTACAACACATGTAAATTTATTCGTGAAGTACTATTTCAGTACCGATGAAACTATGGCGTTGCAATGTGAAAAATCATAATTCCCTTCTATAGCAATTCATAGGGAGTGGAATTCTATCAAGAAATAATTTATAAGCTTCAGCAAAGTACTCTTGTTTTTTTTAGTATATAATACGCCGAATGCACATACACATACACGCACAAACTAATTAAGTGAAAAGAGTATTTCAGCTGGTTGTTCAGGATAAAAAAAAAAGTGGGTGGGAGAACAGGACACGTGACAACTATTTTCACTTTGTAATTCAAGAGACAGACCGGTGAGAGAGAGAGAGAGAGAGAGAGAGAGAGAGAGAGACTCGTTAAAAGAGGAAACTAAAGGAATAAAGACAGTGACACCAAAATTTACCAACAGAAAAGAACAAAGAAGAAAAACGGCCAAAAGAGAGAGAGAGAGAGAGAGAGAGAGAGAGAGAGAGAGAGAGAGAGAGAGAGAGAGAGAGAGAGAGATACCTAGCCAGATAGGCCGAACAACCTCTAGGCCTCCATGCAAAGAAGGCTGGTTAGCCTCCTCCCGAAGGCTCAGTAAGGCTTCCCCGTCCCAGCCTTCCTTAATTGTGACCACGCTTCTTGAATACAAATGGCGTGGCGATGAATGAAAAAGAGATGTATAATCTATTCAGGCCCCGGTTCCGTTGCGGGGAGGCGTTTTGCATAATTCGCAATTCGTAGATAAGGCACAGTGGAAAAAGAAATAAGTTTCTTTCTGGACGTTCCTACGCCTAATTGCATTGTGGGAATATTGTATTAATTTTAATGTCACTCGTCATTTTTCGAGATATATTGATATTATTCATTGTCGTATGATGCCTCCTTTTCGTGATGTAAATGGAATATATTTTTTTTAAAGTCTAGCGCATGGAATGTCTTTTTGGGAATCGCTCTTGAGTAGGAATTGAATGGTCGTTGTTACCATATTTTAAATTTCAATGGAGGCCTACGTGACTGGCTCTCTCTCTCTCTCTCTCTCTCTCTCTCTCTCTCTCTCTCTCTCTCTCTCTCTCTCTCTTTCTATGTATATATATATATATATATATATAATATATATATAATATATATATATATATATATATATATATATATATATATATATATATATAATATATATATAGATAGATAGATAGATAGATAGATAGATAGATAGATACACAGATACGTGTTTATATACGTCAGAATGTGTGAGTTTGTGTACTGACTACACAGAAATCTACGTTGAACAACGACATTTTCCTCACCATTTCCACAACAAATACTATTACCTTTTGTACAGACTTTTTTTATTGTTACACGGATTACCTTCTATCCACAAGTAACAAGGACACCCAAGGAGCTTCCTTGATCGGGGAAAAAGGTTTCCGAGGTCAATCGATCCGAAAATAACAAAGAGAGGCTGCGTCAAAGATGATAAGTGATCGTAAGTCACTGTCAAGGAAAAATGTAAACAGACCTTGTCACAAGAAAGGTGTGAGAATGGAATTGGGTGTTGACTGGCTGCCCATTATGGCTGGAGGGAAAGATCCAGGGAAATGTTATTGATTATTTGTCTTAAATAAATCTGAAATATAACCTTAAGCTGTCATTCACGGCATGGCATGATTAATGAATATATAAGAGAGACCTACATTCAATTATGTTATATATATATCGGAAGCTGATTAATTAATGAAAATATTTTTTCTCGTTTTCAAAATCGATTTTTATTTTTTGGTTTTGTTTTGTTTTGCTTCAAATTCAAGAGTTGGTTAAAACTAAATCATTTTCCATAATATTTAAAATTTCAAATTCCTGTAAATATATATATATATATATATATATATATATATATATATATATATATATATATATATATATATATATATATATATATATATATATATATATATATATCAATTTATCTTATTCGGTACGTCTGGTTTTAATAGGAGCTTGTCTGTCTAAATACGCAAATAAGCTGTGTGATTATAAGACTTCCAGTTGTTAATGAAACACCTTCTACTCAGTTACTAAAAGCAGCAACATTTACCTTGTAAAAGTGATTATCCTAATTACACTATTTTTTTTCACGCGTATATCTTTAGACTGTTAAAGATTTTAATGAATTTCAGTAGGATGAACTCTCGTAAAAAAAAAAAAAAAAAAAGGACAGCAAGAATGACATGAATGAATAAACATATCCTATTCGAGATGATTCTCTTCCGTGCATTTTACTGATTTCCTTTCATGATGAATTGCTTATTAAAAACATCTTTGTCTTTTATTTTTATGACCACTGAAACATAAATATTCATACTAATTTTTTTCATCATATTTGTAAGTTTCTTTGATGATTACTTTAAAATATTAATCTATAATTGAAAAAAATGCCAGGATATATCTCAGATAATAATGTCAAGTTCAAATGAAAAAAAGTGAAATAAGTTAAATTTTAATTTTGTCTCCATCCAAAACTGATTTAATCTTGGTAATTAGACCTTCTTGAAGATTGAAAAGGAAACTAAATTCTGTTTTGCAATTCAAGATAATACGGCTGAACAACTGAATGCGCAGACATTAGATGGGAATCTTACCATGTAGATTGCACAAGGCAACTCGAATTAGACTGTTGTATAGACAGCCTTTACTATGTTAATGAGGCACTTTACGGTATAGTTTGTTGTTTAATGAGACTTGCAAATTCAGGATAACTCTCGTTCTCTCATTACAGACACACACACACACACTCTCTCTCTCTCTCTCTCTCTCTCTCTCTCTCTCTCTTTACTCTGAAGTCTCAGTTTTCTCTATAACACATTTGTTGAAAGTGACAATCAGTTTATACATATATGAATATTATATTCATATATACAATTGTTGAAATGACAATCATATATATATATATATATATATATATATATATATATATATATATATATATGTGTGTGTGTGTGTGTGATATGTGTGTGTGTGTGTGTACACACCCATATATATAATATATATATCTATCTATCTATCTATCTATTTATCTATATATATATATATATATATATATATATATATATATATATATATATATATATATATATATATATTATATATATTAAACAGGACCCCATTTAAACTGGATGGTATCTAGGGGAGATATTTATTCAGGAAAAGTTACAAGCTCTCCAGCACTAACTATCCTCATCGTCTGGTAACCAGGCGATGAGGACAGTTAGTCCTGGAAAGCTTCTAACTTTTCCTGAATAAATATCTCCCCTAGATACCATTCAGCTTAAATGAGGTCCTGTTATTAATTGTATTAATGCAGAGAACAATTGTGTAAGTGATAAAGTTTAATATATATATATATATACACACATGCGTGCGTGTGTGTATGAATGTTAAATTTTTAGCAATGAAGTTAACAAACGCTAAATGGAAATATTTGCGGAGAGAAACATTTTGTCCTTGGCGTTTATGTTTGTGCTTGCAAGGCATGCAATGTTGGACTCAAATCTAATTTAATACCTGCACCGCAATACTCTACGGCATTTTTGTCCACTGCTGTTCTCTCTCTCTCTCTCTCTCTCTCTCTCTCTCTCTCTCTCTCTCTCTCTCTCTCTCTGTTTACTGATCTCTGGGTCCCGTCTTGTGTAATCCCTAGTTGATGATATCAGCTGCTTTTATCCTGATAATATTTTATCAATCCCTGTTTTAATAACTATTTATGAGGCATCTTTAAAAGAGTTTTTATTGCCTAACAGACCTGCTGGTACTCTTATGAAGGTAATTTTTATATCTTTATAGTAGACAAACGATTTTTATTATAATTATCAACGTATTGAATCAATCTTTTGTAACTGATCACTTTCGTAGAGTAAACAAAGAAATACGTTTTTATATATTTGATTCTATTTCACATACATCTAACACTGACAAATAAAAAAAATCATTAATCCAAATGAACAGCTCAATGAAAAACAGAAATTTCGCTTTACAAAAAAAAAAAAAAAGTAATCGTTCTTTTCCGCCTTTTGGCGAAGCTATTAAAAGCCCAATATGGAAATCGTGTCCCTTGTGGGCACCGCTTAGCACCAGACAGTCCGTATAACTAGGCACAGAGAGTTGGAAATACTATGATGATATTTTCCTCAATGGAAAAATCCAGGGAGATATTCGGCCGTTGATTTCGTTTGGATATTTATTTGAGTGGAGAGTTTTTAAAACATAAGAGGTTAGTATTGAAAGCATGTGAGTATTGATACATGAGAGAGATTAAAAGGTTAGTTTTTTGTTAAAGACAAAAGTTTGCATTGGCTATATGATTATAAGTAATTTAGGTTTTGTATTAGTTTGGTTTCTAACTAACAGGTGTACAGTACTGAACTATGAATCCAGGGATTTATTAATAGGCATTTAATACACGGAAATACACACACGCACATATATACAGGTGTATGTGTGAGTTGAGTTTATATATATATATATATATATATATATATATATATATATATATATTTATATATATATATATATATATATATATATATATATATATATATATATATATATATATATATATATATATATATATATATATATATATACATGTATATAATAAGGGAAACAATATATGTATATCCATATAAATATAAATATTAATATAAATTTATATATATAATATAATATACTATGACCTACAACCAGCGAGATAACTGTGACATTTACGCATCACCCGAGGTAACGCCAGCGTGATATTACGTGATAATTGATGCATTTATATAAACAATGCGCCGCGAAGGTATTATCATATATTCGCCGTGAGTCATATATAAAGGATATAGCGTATATATATACGTCGTCACGGAGTCAGGGCGGAATTAAATTAATGAAATTAATATAAAACAGTCAAACCATCTCCACAAAATCAGAAAGCAATTGATCAGAAATTTTATATAATTTTCAACCAGCGAGATAACGATAACATTTACGCATCATTGTAACGCCAGCGTGATATTACGTGATAATTGATGCATATGCCACAAACAATGCAATTCTGTATTTTTTATTTATTTGCTAAATGACGTACGTCGTCACTTAGTCAGGGCGGAATATAATGAAATTAATATAAAAGCAGTCATATGTAGTTGTTCCAGCATTATTAGTTTTCTGCAAACGGTAACGTTTCGTATTATTGTGAATAGAATTAATAAGAGTATATATCAATGCAATTCTGTATTTTTATTTATTTGCATGACTACTCTCTTATACATATAAGCATACAATTATACATATGCACTTGACAGTTTCATACTGGTATACATAAACTGAGGGTAGGCACAGAATATTTATATATATATATGTATATATATATATATATATATATATATATATATATATATATATATATATATATATATATATATATATATACACAGTCATATATGTAAGCAAAGAACGGCTCTGAATTCGATAAATTATACGCTGATCCCATCCAGATGAGTGACATAAAATTTGTCTGCCGTCAGCAAAAGAGTTTTAAGTCAAACGATGATATAATATTATATATATAAACGGAATTTCGAAATACGTTTAGACTTGTAGTGAGGACATATTTTTGATATTTGATACATGATTTAATATTCCTCCAATTATAACTTGAGGGTAATTATATTTCAATAATTATGCTGCAAATGCAACCTTGATATGGAACTATGACATTAATCATACTGTTTTTAGCATCCACACCTGACAGCAACGATTTTGCCAGTAAGTGTGAATTGTCATAATAAAGAGAGAGAGAGAGAGAGAGAGAGAGAGAGAGAGAGAGAGAGAGAGAGAGAGAGAGAGAGAGAGAGAGAGAGAGAGAGAGAGAGGTTACGTAAAAAAGAAAAACGTTTGAACGTGGGTCATTCTGCGCGCCAACGTAGCCAGAGAAGAAAAATTTGTAATGCCTCTCATTTTCAATTCTTCAACCAGGAACTCAGAGGCGCTATTTTGATCCGCGGGTAATCGTCAGCTCCTCCGCTAACGCGATCTCATCTCACAACAATCGTCTGAACATCTTGCAAAGCACCGCGACCTCATGATTTGACTTTGGGAGAAACATCTCATTCCGTCGGAGCCGTTCTGGATATTGATGAGTGAAAGTCACGATCTCTCGTCGGTTTTCAGCTGCGGGATTCCGGAATTTGTCGTCTCCTGAATCGAATCAGAATGGAGCTGGAACTTTCAGAGGCGTGAGAGGAGGTTATCCAGAGCGGAATTTAATTCTGTCGTTTTCGCTACACTTCGGGAATTGAATGAAAATGAGGCTCCGAAACTTTAAACATTTGAATATCTGCGTGTGGCGATAATTACTTTTTTTTTTTTTTTGCGTCGAGGCTAATTTAATTAACTCTTTTTTTTTTATAGGACTGGTTCCCTGTCTTACGTTCTTTCTCTAGGAACTATTTGGCTAATAATAATAATAATAATAATAATAATAATAATAATAATAATAATAATAAAAATAATAATAATAATAATAATACTCTCATATTTGGGATTTGAAACGCAGACCTAGGATTTACCGGACCAACAATATATCCACTCATCCACATTAGGCCTAAAGAGAGTAGAATCAGATATTTTACTACACATATTTGGAATAATAGTGGACCTAACGCATCCATATCCAATATAATAATAATAATAATAATAATAATAATAATAATAATAATAATAATAATAATAATAATAATAATAATAATTCGTTTTAAGTAACTAATGAGGATAAAACTAAAATGTAAAGCAGATATTTTCAACATTATGTTATTCAGCATTATTCATCAATAACGCTGTGTATGACATTCAACTGTAATTGTCTTTTATAAAAAAATAACCTGATCTAGAATACTTACTCTTTCTAAGATGTGAATAATCCATTCATATCAATTCCAGATTCAATTCACATTACAGACATTTATATATAAAACAGCAATATCCCTTTATGCTCAAGACCTGACCAAGATTTATGTTAATGGCATTCAGCATGCTATTCCAGTGATAGATATTTACATTCAAATTAAGGTTACTGTAAAAAGGATACCTAAACGCATTAAAACTGATACTACGCAAATAGACTCCTTCAAAAAAAGATCCGCCATACATTATTCAGCGCATGAATTTTGAAGAACTGCTGAAAACTCCAACACCCTGCATTCGTTAACCGTAATGAATGCTGAAATGCGCGTTACATTTTTCACTCTTCGCCAGAGTATGTTGAAATTAGAGTTTATTCAAAATGTTTGTGTTACGAGTTTGCATAATTGTATATCTAGCGGTACTTATTAAACCCTTTATGAGTATGTTTGAGTATATTTTAAGCGATGAATATATTTTTATTAGTATTTGTTATGCACAAATATATTTCAAACAATGTATGTATATATATATATTTATTTATTTATATTTATCTGTGTGTATTTATATATATATATATTTTTTAAAAGTTGAATATCTTTTTATTAGTATTTGTTAAACATAAATATATTTCAAACAATATATGCATATATATAAAACTATATATGTATATATATACATACATACATACATACATACATACATACATACATACATACATACATACATAATATATAGTAGTTGAAACAGTTTCATACGAAACCGCTAAACTGTAGAGGTCAAATCATAAAGCGAATAAAATTCCGTCAACACAGCATTAATGTTTCACACATCCCGATAATAACCTGAATTCCTGAATAGATTCCACATTACCGCTCGTTTTGCCGAGCTTCACTTAATAAAAAAAAAAAAAGAAGAAAAAACCCTAACAGTAAAAGAAGTACGGAAATGTATCTTCCATTTCTGTGAACACAAACGACTCGCTTTAACCAGTAACATATCTGGGAATTACTGGTTGCATAATTTCGTTACGCGTTTCATTTGCCTGACCTTTGAAATGGTAATGCTTTAAAAAGCTCCGGGTTAATTGACTTTGCCTTATGATGGAGATCTGGGCAGTTTTACATCCGCCGAGTATTGGCAAAATGGACATTGCGATCAATATCCACAGGTCATAATCAAGCACAGAGAGAGAGAGAGAGAGAGAGAGAGAGAGAGAGAGAGAGAGAGAGAGAGAGAGAGAGAGAGGCGTCCTCCTTGTTCGGGATGAGGTTGCTTGCCAATCTCATGTCGTTGCAGAAAACTTGGCCACAGAAACTTCTGTATTATTATTATTATTATTATTATTATTATTATTATTATTATTATTATTATTATTATTATTATTATTATTATTATTATTATACTGGACATTAGTGCGGTATGTACGTTCAATAGTCTTTCCCCATCAAAATACTGACCAGACAGAAAGCTGGTTAAACTTCACTGAATGAAAGACCTCCTTACAGTGTAATGAATATATAACATCTCAATGTTTGATCATTTCCATATTTTAATTCTACTCAAATTCGTTATTTTTAGTCATTTTATACAGCCGAAGGAACTAGAAAATCGTTTCATTGGTGAATTATAGTTCTACTTTGTGCCTGTTTGGGTATATCATGCAGAAATATTGGACATTCTTGTTGTATTGAAACCCTTCCATTAAATTATAAGCTCTAAAATAAGTGGCTCTCCAGTATCAATGGTCCACAGTTTTACAGGTGAATTATATATAAACTTCTAGTAGTGAACAGTACGACATCCTGCTACCTTAACAGAACGTGGATTCTGATAGTTTTCAAACTTTTATAGAGAAAAAAAATTCCAGGTAAGGGAGTCTGTGATATAACCCAATGAAGAAACTAGAATTTTTTGTGTGCGTGTTGTTTTAAGATGTCACTAAATATCCACGGTCAATATCACTGAAACTGAAGCTTCTGTCTAAATATTGTATTACCTCTTACAAAATCAACGAATGGGCACCTTGAATGAAAAGAAAACCAAGTTCAAGATTCAGATGAATAGACGTTTTAATAATCAATCTTCGTTTTGCCAATAATATCGGCTGCGGAAATTTACCATCAGCTAAAAAAAAAAAATGAAAATCGGAACTATTGACTAATCACGCGTTAGATATTTAACATATGTTAAATGATCGATAAAGAACATTGTTTATAATCAAAATAAAACGCCATTACAAAAAATAACCGGTAAACGTGTTTATAATAGTATTATTTCAGTTCATAATATCATATACCTTAATGTAACATTTCTGTAGTTCGGCCTTCAATGTCATTTACGACGAGAGGTAAAAGTATTTATGATGATATGTTTAATGCACAATATAATGTTTAATGCAAGGATTTCTTATTCATTTTAACACTCCTGGTATCACTTTTCTACATTATTTATTTAAGAATCCCAAATCGATGCATAAGAGATCAAGAGTATCTTAACGTCGGCGTATGAGATTTAGAATATGTGTTTAAAGAACATTTGAAAAAATGTGTAACGTCGCTTGCAAGAATATATAAAATTTCCTTCAAAATAAATGTAGCACTAATATATTTGTAGACGTGACGTCAACATCCTCGCAGAGACATAGTGTCGTCAGTGCACCTCACTAGGAGCACTGTAGGCTTTACTAAAGGGTGGTTAAACTTGCTGTCCAACCTCCCTAATCATAATTCTTAGTGTAAAGTTGGGTTGCCTCACAGTTCCACTTTTAGATCCATGTACTAAATTTCGTTTATTTTTTAGATCTCTTGATC
>NC_089761.1:37339272-37344272 GCF_040412425.1 Macrobrachium rosenbergii | reverse complement strand
TGAAAACAAACAAACCACAACAGCAGCTAAAAAGGGGAAAACAACGCAAGGCAACAAAGGGAAATCCACGTGTTTTGACTAGTCTGTCCTCGTTTCGAGAGGAATTCCAATTTCCGTAAGACCTTGGCTCCTTCACTTTTTTTTTTCTCATAAAAAAAAAAGAAAGAGAAGTTGTATTCTTTTTTTAAAGGCTTTCATTGGAAATTTATCATAAAAATCTTATTTTTTTAAAGGGCTGCGTAATAAAGCTTATTGTTTATGATATTTATTGAAAATCCGTGATAAAAATCTGATTTTTCGACGGTTGTATAATAAAAGATTATTGTTTTAAGGCTTTTATTCAGGCATGATAAAAATCTTATTTCTTCAAGGGGTGCATAATAAAAGGTTATCGTTTATGCATTTCATTAAAAATCAATGATAAAAATATAATTTTTTAAAGTTTGCATCATAAAAGCTTATTTTTTTATGAATTTTATTAAAAATTCATGATAAAAATCTCATTTTCTCAAGGGTCGTATGATTTAAGGTCATTTTTGAGGCTTTCATGGAAAATGAATGATAAAAATCTAATTTTTTCAAAGGCTGCATAATAAAGGCGTATTGTTTCTGTCTCATTAAAAATCCATAATGAAATATTATTTTTTCAAACTTTTTATTAAAAATCCATAAAAAAATTTTACTTTTTCAAGGGTTGCATGATAATACTCTTATTTTTCCAAGGCATCCAGAAGAAATCTTGTTTTATTTCACGTTCGCATAAATTTTTTTATAAACTCTTTCATAAAAATCTTAATTTTGAGGACTACCATAGAAATCTAATTTTTCAAAGCTTCCATAAAAATGATTTTTCAATGCTTTCATAGCAAAAGGTTATTTTTACAAGGCTTCTGTAAAAATCTTATATAAATATTCACTGAAACCTAACATTTGCTATAAAAATCTTGCATTTCCCAAGATTTTAGGAAACCCGTTTTTTTTTTCAAAATCTCTGATGTTTTTTTGAGGCTTTTGTAAAAGAAAAATAAAATTTTATATTTTTTATATATCTTTTTCACAAAATGATTTTTTTTACGTTTTCATCATATTCTATATGCGCTAAAAGCATTGCAGATAAAAATGATTGCGTGTTTTTTTCTCACAGATTTATGTTTTCATGTATATCAAATGATATATTTTTTTGCAATATAAAAGTTCTGTGCTTTCACCACTGCATTTGTCTTCTAACTCACTTTATTGTTTTTGTAAAATATAATTATCTGTATTTTTTTTTATTTATCTCCATTTAATTCCTCTTTACTCTATGGATTTAAATTTTTGTTTGTTTTACAAAATAATAATAATAATAATAATAATAATAATAATAATAATAATAATAATAATAATAATGATAATAATAATAATAATAATAATAATAATAATAATAATAATAATAATAATAATAAACTCCTTGCTTACGACGCGTATTTTCTTGGCTTATCCATCATAAAATTTTCCAGAGCTTTCAGCAAAAGCTTTTAAAACATGACGCAAACAATTTCCTTCCCTCCTATAAAGCCACATTACCTACAGTAGCACTTTTTCTCAAACCTTTTAACCCTGTTGATTAAAAGCGAAAGTGATTAAAGAGGATTTCTTTTAAGTGTACTTTCTTTTATGCGATATATATATATATATATATATATATATATATATATATATATATATATATATATATATATATATATATATATATATCTATATATATATACATGAATCTTAAAATATCTTGATTACATTTATGCGGTAGCTTTCTCTCTCTCTCTCTCTCTCTCTCTCTATCTATATATATCTCTCTCTCTCTCTCTCTCTCTCTCTATCTCTCTAAATATATATATATACACACATATTTTATATACGCGTGGCCTATTTCAATTTTTAAATACTTCCTCATTTTTAAGTAATTATATTGATTAGATGAATCTCTAACTGAATCACTCTTTGTCTCCCATCTCCGCTATCCTTCAGTTGTATATTTCAAGACCATACCACAAGGAGAAGCATAGTCACACAGACCTTCCCAGCCGATATACCTACGATATCCCTCCCCCCCGCCCGCCCAAACCCTTTAAAAAGGCGATGGGCGGTGGCACTCAGCGGTCACGTCTCAGTGGCCCCAGAGCCATCGAAGGGAATATACTGCAGATGGCGTCCACCTCACAAATAATGCTTTACGGCAGACAGGTTCTGACATAACGCGCGAATGGGGTGATCAACGCTTATTGGTTATTCTCCTCTTTTTTATCTTTTTATTTCTGTTTATTCCTTTCTTTCTTCACGGAGGTTTATAGAGGCAGGGAGAGTAGAGGAATGTGAGAAGAAACGAGAGGTAGCGGAGAATGATAGTGGTCACAAATTGCGCTTCTAAGAAGGGGGTGATTGAGTGATATTGGAATTATTTTTTATCCTTTCTACTTCCTTTTTTATTTTTTATAAGGCCGTGAGCTTCCAAATACAAGAAAGGAAAATAAGAACAGAAGAAAATCACGTTGATTAAAATCAGTTTGAGTACAATGTGAAATAAAGACATTGCTTGGCTCCTTCGTTGCTCCGGTCTGTACTTGCTGAATTGTTGGTAAAGTAAGAGGAATAATGATTTTGAGGTTATAATATCTTGACACAGAGTATGTTTATGATAACTGGAATTACAGCCACAGACACAGACACACTCACAAACACACACACACACACACACACACACACATATATATATATATATATATATATATATATATATATATATATATATGTATAAAGGGTATGACTTTCGAATTCCGCTTTGTCTCATACAAATACAGACAGAAACGGAAATAAAAATAAAAAATAAAAGGATAGAAGGAAAAGAGAAGAAGGAAGAAGGAAGAAGGACAGAAGAAAGGAAGAAGTAAGGGAGGTAAGGGGGGAGGGCGAATGAATAAAGCGACAGACAATAGTAATTAACGATAAGTACAATCTGATGTCTCCATTATCATGGCTTGGCAAACTGTCAATCAGCAGTGCGTCCGATTTCTTTAACGGCTGATTGCGAGGGCGTGACAGTGAATCCGCCAGACTCGTCAGCCACGGAATGATTTTGGTTCCCTCCTCCAAAGACATATAGAATAGAATAGAATAGAACAGAATAGAATAGAATAGAATAGAATAGAATAGAATATAAAATTTAGGTCAAAGGCCAAGTGCTGGGATCTATGAGGTCATTCAGTGCTGAAAAGGAAATTGACAGTAAAAAGATTTGAAAGTTGGATCAGTAGGAAAACCTCGCAGTTGTTAGGAGAGAGTGGAAAGTAAAATGGGAGAATATGAACGGAGGTGCAGTCAAAGGAATGAAAGGGGTTGCAGCTAGGGGCCGAAAGGACGCTGCAGAGAACCTTAATTAACGCTTACAGTGCACCGCAAGAGGTGCACTGACGGCATTAACCCCCTGCGGAGCCAGTAGACATACAGAATACCGCAGAAGGTATTTCTATTCTTCTTCTGACGCAAGAAACGAAGCTACACAACGTATTTGAGTCATACAGGTCTATTCCAGACACGGCCTCCAGGATTTCGGTACACAAAAGTTCCTCTGTAGCCTGACGTCGCCAATTGTTATTCGGGAGAACGCTCTCTCTGTATCCTCTGAATTTCAAAAGAGATGTTTATCATTCCGGCTGGAGCCCGTACCAGTGATACCAGCGCCACATTGACGAGAGTGAAATAAATGTCAAGAGTGAGAGTCGCAGCTGAAAATAAAAGTTCCGAGCGACATGTTGGGTTCAGTTCGTTACAAGCTGGGCAATTATCAGTTTGCCTGCAAGGCGATGTATTTCGCTAATCAGTTAGATTCTTGAACGAGTCATTGTCAACGCTGTCACACTTATAACACACCCACACATATCCATCTATCTGCCTGCAGTATCCATGTTTATGTATTTATGTATATATATACATACATACACACACATACATACATACATATATATATATATATATATATATATATATATATATATAAAATATAAGGAAATAATGATTATAACGTGTTATGTAACAGAACACAAGTGACAATATTCACGATTTATTCATAAGAAAACTAGAGCCAATTGTTATTAAAAAATTACACTAAATCTCTCTCTCTCTCTCTATATGTACATATATATATATATCTTATAAATCTGGCTTTGTTCTGCATTTGTGGAGGTATTTCGAATTGAAATAAAACAGAAAATAAGAGCTGTGTGATTCTCTATCCCTTCCAATTATTTCTTCACTACATAGTTATTGTTGCGGCCTGAAAACAAGTATTTTATCTCTCACGAAAAAATAAATAAATCCCCCCTCGAAAAAAAAATTGTTCCTAGTAAAGGGTACCTGAGCTTAAATACTCGAACAACTATTCTCTGTTTGCGAGCCATGTTACGAAATGTATGAAATATTCGCATTGCAGGAATATACATTTATTGCGTTCCATATTCCATAAGACAATATCAGAAACGGTGCTGACGGAGGGTACAACGGAGAGAAGCAATACTCAAATAAGAGACGGTACGTACACGAGTGAAATAGAGGGCAATGTGTAAATGTATATATTGGACAATGTCCCTTCCCACTCCGAAAGAATATAATGAATCGCTGCAGAGAGAAAGAGAGAGAGAGAGAGAGAGAGAGAGAGAGAGAGAGAGAGAGAGAGAGAGAGAGAGAGAGAGAGAGAGAGAGACATGTTTTCTTTGAATATGGGAAATCACAGCATAGAGACGGATGCTGCATTTTAACGCACATATGCTTGCATGCATTCACTTGTTAAGTGATACGGTTCCCCTGATAAAATGTGTTAGTTCTTGAAAATGCAAGATCTAAGTCGTAGCATATTCTGATGTGTGTGAATGTGGTTTGTCATCAGTGAACTTTGAGAATTCCAGTTTTATTTCAGACTCCCGTGGGAGACAGTTTTAACTTAGGCAGCTGACGAAGTAATAATGATC
>NC_089761.1:37331772-37334272 GCF_040412425.1 Macrobrachium rosenbergii | reverse complement strand
CAATATTTTATCTAAATGCATCTCAATTTCTTTTTAGTGAGGCTGCCTTATTCCCCCCCCCTCTCTCTCTCTCTCTCTCTCTCTCTCTCTCTCTCTCTCTCTCTCTCTCTCTCTCTCTCTCTCTCTCTCTCTCTCTCCTCTTCCGGCTGTCAGTTACTGTACTTTTTTTTATAATTCTTTTGACTTTCGAGAGAAATGTAGTTTTGTTTATATTACCAATAGTATATTTATGTTTAAAACCGTAAGGTAAAATAGAGAAAATGAGATAAATAAACGGAGAAAAAAAAAAAAATGAAGCAGGGAGTAGTGAATGATATCAGATCGCGCGCACACACACACACACGCAGACACACACAGTCTTTCTTTTTGAAACCTGAGAAAGAATCCCAGTTCTTACATAAAGAATATTTTTTATAACAGATGATAATCATTTTCCTTAGAATAAAAAGGAGAAAGGAGTTAGTGTGTGTGGTATATTTCTGTTCCATGTTTGTTTCATTAGTGATAAGAGAAACATATATGAGAATATTGTGTAAATAAATGACTGAAATGCACATATCATCGACAGAAAAAAAACTTTCCACACTTATATTGAGGTCAGAGAAAAAATTCATCATTTTATGTTAGAGGTAATTTTTGAACAGTTTTTTGTCATGTTTTTTCTTACCAGCAATGTCATTAATATTGTAGTCATAATGCCCAAATAAAGATAAGATTCAATATGGAACAATACTAAAGATCATTAACTTATAAGATGAGAGAGAGAGAGAGAGAGAGAGAGAGAGAGAGAGAGAGAGAGAGAGAGAGAGAGAGAGAGAGAGAGAGCACACCAAAAGGAACAATACCTCATGAAGAAGGTGCAGCAAGGAAAAAAAAAATTGCCTTTTGCATAAATATAAAATACCAGTGAAGCCTTTATATCGATGGCCCCTATATTTTGCATATGTAAATTCAACATTTACATATGAAAATTCAGCATTTGCATATGATAACAGGAGAGGTTTTATTTCCGTGTTCTCGCCCGAATCTATTGACGCTACGAGAAATGACGCTGAGCATATTGTACGGGAGACCTAGACCCCTTTTTATTCGTTTGGATTATTATTTCAGTTGGGGCGGAATATTTACGTACACATTCGCACACACATGCGTCTGTCTGTCTAAGTGTTGCATCAGCTTGTTATCTACACGCACATGTATATATACATACATGCACACACGCATAAATAGATGTACACACACAATATATATATATATATAAACAGTATATATATATATATATATATATATATATATATATATATATATATATATATATATATATATATATATATATATATATATATAGATATGTGTGTGTGTGTGTGTGTGTGTGTGTGTGTGTGTGCAAGGTGGCAACAGAAAGGTACAGCCTTCCCGCGGTAAGTCTATGGGAGTGAGGTTGCTAACCCCATTCATTAATTCATGACCTCAACAGACGCTGTTACCAGTATTACAACTGGGTGGAAAAGTGACTTGCAGATCGATGGTAATCCACGGACCTATCAAAAGTGAGAACAGGTAGCTAAGCCACTATGCTCACTATGGCTCATAGTTCGAAAATAAAAAAACAATCATATAGAAAAACACACATATATTATTTATTTTATAGATAGGAACATTCAAGCTTCGTTATAAAATATATTTAAAGTTTAAATTTCTATATATATATATATATATATATATATATATATATATATATATATATATATATATATATATATATATATATATATATATATATATAAATGTCTGTCACTGTAACACAACTATATATATATATATATATATATATATATATATATATATATAAAACAGAAATTAAACTTTAAATATATTCTATAACGAAGCTTGAATGTTCCTATCTATAAAATAAATAAGAGAGTTTTTCATATCTATTTAAATCACTGCAAACAAGATTTAAAGAATATTTGGTGGAAACTGAAAGGGCAAACTGCCAAGAGACCACAAGAGAAAGAGGAAATCAGAGGAGAAAAGTGAAAGTGAAAGAAAAGGAAAATTACTGAGGAAACAGTGAAAGGAGAGAGGAAATGATTCTTGCGATTAAAACTGGGAGATGGTGGTTGAAGAGTTTTCTTTTTTAACGGAAACAGAACTGACTATAGAGAAACAAATCTACATTTATGGGTGCCAGTATTTTTAAAAATATAGCTAAACAGAGAGCTTTCGAGAATCTGTACGATTCCCCTTTTCAATCTTCAGATTACAAAGTTCTCCGTTTAGCTTTATTTTCACACATTTTTTACACAAACATAACTGTGGATTTGTTTCCCCATTTCTAGAGTCATACTACTGTGAGTATTTTTTAAGAAATGGCTATAGTGAAGTGATGCGGTTTTAGACTATGAAACAAACATTAGAGATGATTAAGGATTTGTCATGATATTAAAAAAAGATTCAAAGTAATCAGGATCATCCCATGGAAGAAAAAAATAAGAGT
>NC_089761.1:37324272-37329272 GCF_040412425.1 Macrobrachium rosenbergii | reverse complement strand
ATATATATATATATATATATATATATATATATATATCATACTCTAATGCAGAATGTTTCATCATAGGTAAAGAAAAAATATTATTGCAACTTGCAACAATTTTGTAAAAACACATGCCCTTCCGCATGACGAGCTTGAAAATGATTAAAGAATATTCTGTTTAAAATTCCGTGTCGCCCTAAAAAACAACATTGGAAGCTATATAAACTATGAAAGTTGATAGAAATGTATCAGTTGGAGTGCGTTTCCATATAATATGCAATTATCTAAATTATATATCTATAAAGAGAGGGATTGTAAATAACTGTAAAATGACTGTGTAATAATGAAGAAATATGAAGATACAAAAAATACTGGAATACAGGAAGAATATAAAAGACTCATAAATTAAACTTGAATGGAGGGAGATCTCTTAAAAGGGTAAAAAAAAAACTGGATTAAATGAAGGTTAGGAGATCTGAACTTGGAGTGAATTAAGATGTTGATACTCAAGAAGTCCAATATAGACCTAGATCAAATGTATGAAATAAAAGGTCGCAAGACTGAACTAGATTAAAGGAGGGGAATATAAATTATACCAAAACATAAACAAATAAAGTGAACAGATGCAAATTGCCACAAAATATGAAAACGCACAAATGAAAGACTTCTTGGAAAATAAAAACTAGACTGAAAATTTAATATAAAATGTAAAAAAATGGTAATATATCACTCGAGAAAAGACTGAAGCAGACGCAAGAAAAATAAAATAGTAAAAAGAAGCTGGGAAAACACTGAGGAGTATAAAAAGGCTTCAAAGCTCATGTGGAATAACATAAAGGAATGAAAAAACTTCAGAATTCAGGTGCAATAACAAGCTTCTGTCGTGTGATCATTATGGCCCAGCGAAATATGTACACTGTTTTAATAGCTTCGTCAATTAGGTACAAACATTGCAATTACCATAGACTAATTACTTCGGGTGTAAATGGGATACCATTTGGCCCGAAATGAAAATTATACCTGGCAATGGCTGGTTTGAACGTTTTTGGTTTTTATTTTATTTTCAATTTCTCAAGTTGAAATGCACTACTTGAATACAGTACTTAAAAATGAATTTACTTTTCTTGAAAAGCGAAATAAAAACTGTCTGGTAGACTGTCTAAAAACTCCTAATTGGTGGTCACCCGTCCAACCATAGAACATTCACAGTATTGCTCAGTTTTTATAATCGTGATTTTAGCAGCGATGCAAAAGTATCACTGAAATAAAAACCCTAATATAATTCTTTCGTGATTTAAAGCATGATTTTTCCAGATGTCTTGAGGTTACAGAAAATCTAAAATAAATGTTACTTTCAGGTTTTTAGAGGTTTTCCAGTTTTTTAAGGCTCAGGTACTTAACAAAACTAATTTTAAAAACATTCAAGATTTTCTGGATCCTCATTTGGCTAACTGAGGATTCATATGCAGCTGACAAGTGGTGATGAGGGATTCAGGAGTTGGTGTCTGAATATGACATACTAATTTGGACATGTTAAACTCTACGGGAACCACACCAAACATTTCACTAACTTGACGCCCTCCGGTCTGCAAAAGCAAAACAATGCAGAAGATATTCTCTGTTTTATGTTGTCTCTACAATCTCGTGTTCGGTGTATAACTTTGCAAGGTCACAGGTACTGCCCAAACTAGTTTTTTTATTTACCCAACATCCTGCAACATCTCATTAATAGTTGCAAGCCCAATGGTCTCAACCGCTTCGGTCAGTCTTTCATATTATTCTCTACAGAACGGTGGGATTCTCTAACACTTGTTATGTTCCATGAATTATTAAACCAGACTCGTTTCAAGGATGGGTTGGGCGCAGTGTGGGTGTTCTGTCAATGCTGATTGGATGAAGAACATGAAGAACAACAATCCCATTGCTCCTTGCTGTACACAACTTGTCCTTTCAGACGAGAAATTTCGAAAAAAAATAGATATCCTTTTGAAGTGTAAAACTTCCCCCTTTACGAATGGTAGAAAATAAAGAGAAAGAAATCCAGCATTAGTGGGCGTTCTAAAAGACAAATATTGCATCGTGTTTCCAAGCTTACGTGAGCTCTGGAACAAAGGAGTGACTGTCAAAAATGATTTGAGTTTTGAATGAATATCAAAGCATTTTTCGGGTAAAAGCTCTACTTTGAAGTACGAAAGTGCGCTGATGAAAATTCGGCATTCTTTTTGTGCATATACCAAACGTGAAACACTTTCATGAAACTTGCGGCTTTGAGAGAGAGAGAGAGAGAGAGAGAGAGAGAGAGAGAGAGAGAGAGAGAGAGAGAGAGCCCTCACTCTTTTTATGAGCTAAGCTTTGTATATCTTTTCACATTTATCGGAATTACAATCTTTTACTCTTAATCCAAAAGGGACGAGAGAGAGAGAGAGAGAGAGAGAGAGAGAGAGAGAGAGAGAGAGAGAGAGAGAGAGAGAGAGAGAGTGCCTCACTCTTTTTACGAGGTAAGCTTTCTATCTCTTTCCACATTTATCGGCATTGTAGTCTTTTATTCTTAAATCAAAAGAAGCACGAGAGAGAGAGAGAGAGAGAGAGAGAGAGAGAGAGAGAGAGAGAGAGAGAGAGAGAGAGAGAGAGAGAGAGAGAGAGATAGGGGAGGCTTTCGTTTATAAATTGTAAATAAGTTTGCATTCATACCAATATAAAAAAGGTACATATTTTATTTTCACATGCGAAAGTAAACTAAAAAAAAACTGGCAAAATATTCGCAGGAATGTCGTATTTACTTCAGTCGAAATTACTAATTTTATAAAATATACCAAACGAAAACATGGAACATGTTTCTAACACCGAATGGAATATATATACGCAGGTAGAATTGATAAAGCTCGAAAAAATATACAGTTGCCTTACTACACAAAATCTTTTTCACTACAAGCGTGCGCACCATTGCAAAACATACATACATACATACGTACAGATATACATACAATGCGCAAGGTCCTTAAACCACACTCACATACAGCAGTAATATATATAAATATATACATATATAAATAATATACATACTTACATATATATATATATATATATATATATATATATATATATATATATGTATATATATATGTATATATATGTATGTATATATGACCAAATTCACTTATGCTTAAATGATGAAACAAGATAGAAAAGCATTGAACAAATGGTCAAGATCTGGTATTTATCCACAAAAATCCGTGACACTAGCCTTTACCTGTCAAGTTACTTTTTATCTTTTACTTTCACCTATTACCACCCCTGATCCCTTTCTGCCTGCCCGCAGACATTGGATAAACAGCTTGTTTAATCCATGAATAGCATTATCATCATTTTCCTTCACCTAAGACATTCAAATGACCCTTCTCCTTTTCGTGGCTGGAGATATTATTCTCTGTTGTCCGAGTTTTTAAAATCTTGTGGGTCCGTATTTGTTAACGACGTTGACATGAACGCTAAATTTTCTATTTTATTTTCTTGTATGTTTACATTAATTCAAACGTTTTACATGATAAATATAAATCTCTCCATGATGATGTAAATTCACATGACAAACAATTTCTATTTATTTCGTGTTGATTTGACAAAGATTTCCAACTCAACCGACTGTTCACTAACTTCTGCAACTCAAAAAATGTCAAGTTACTTTTCTGCGTTTATAGTTAAAGGCTCTTACAAAAATATATAAATTTTTCTTATTTTTGTAACCTTTGATTTGTCGAAGAAAAAGTTCAATTGATTCTTTAAACCTTCCGTTGACACAATAATTTCATAATAAGAAAACTTAACAATAAATTTTATGCGTCTGGTATTGAATGGAATATTTTTGTTCTTTGTTAAAGCTAAAATTATACCAGAAGAACGTTGAAAATTATCAATTATCTTGAAAATCTTATAGCCCACATAAATACACTCTTTAATTTATTATTCTTACCACTTCTCGATTCAAGGGTTATTCCAAAAATAAATCTTCTTCAGCGACATATTCCTTTCGGAAACAAGGAACTAAGAATATCTCTGGTATCACGTTAGACTCCACAGAGCTTAAATAAAGAAGGTTTCAGTCATGATTACCTAATGGAATCTGATTCACTTTGACCTTAGTCATTTCGGGGAGATATACCTAGCGAAGATCGTCAAATTATTTCAGATTAAATGACAGGTCGTTTCCACATAGGACGAAAAATTGGAATGTGTTCCTTGTCTGTCTGGAAATATATTATGCATTTTATTTTTAACTGTAATGTGAGTCTTGTCTGTCTGGAAATACGCCATACATTTTATCTTTTAACGGATCATTTGAACAATCTTGGTAAATATAAGGGTTAAGTGATTTTTTCTTTGAAAATAAAACACTGCCATGCTTCTCGAAAGAAGGGAATAGTCTGGCATAAAACTCCCCGAGTCTATAAAGCAGAAGACATCAAGAAATTGATGGAGGAGAATATACCACTAGGGTAAAATCTTTATGACAATGAAAGCACCCCTTGATAACCTCATCTCGACAATAAAGCCTTTTTACAAGGCTATGAAAAAAGGCCGCAGGCTCTTAAAAATAGCCTTTCAATCGCAGACGTATCTCTGAGAAACGGCACAGAATCCATGAGGGAAGAGGTATTCAGTGTCACAAAGCGGTGAGTAAGATGACAAAGTATAGAAGTATTGCCTTTGAGGGATTATAATCCCTTCGTGTCAACAGGCCTTCATGATCTTGGCTGTAGCTTTTTAGCAGTATTTGTTTTTGCTCAAGATGTACTCTCAGTGAACCTACGATTTTATTAGCATTAATTTAGGTCCTACTCGCGCAGTCGACGGAGTTTAACTTCTCTGAACGGATTCATGAAGCATTCAATTCCACGTTTACTAGAAGGTAATAAACAAATTTTGAATTACCGTTTCCCCATCATGTTTCTGTTTATATATATATATATATATATATATATATATATATATATATATATATATATATATATATATATATATAT
>NC_089761.1:37311772-37321772 GCF_040412425.1 Macrobrachium rosenbergii | reverse complement strand
AATTTGCATCCAGGAAAACAATTTTAACGCACAAAGGGTTCGCGTGGGTTAGTGGAACTGTGCTCTCATCTGCATAGTATTATTCATTTGTGTTAACGAGAAGTCATTAAAGTACATGTTGTATAAATTGAATAATAGTCCCCCTTTTATCTTTTAGTCAATGCAGAAAAGAAGGCCAAGATTTGAAAACAAAAGTACCCCAAAAATAATAATTTTTATAATTTTTTTAATGTTATTTGTATTCAGTTTTATCTGTACTTATTTTCATTATTTTTTTTGCACATATTATATTAATTTCAATTCATTTTAAAGTTCCAAGGCACTGAACTTACGATCAAGTGTTAGAATTTTGCAAGATTATTCGAGGAAAAGAAATCGAAAGTTGTGTTTTTGAAAGTTTCTGAAATAGACGCAGATCTTTTGGTTACATTCCAAACTCCTTTTAATTATCTTTTATTGCTTACATACATCAATCTGCAGAGGCTTACGAAACTGCTTCCAGTCCACTTAAATCAACGAAAAACATTTTAAACTAAGGCGGCAAATCCTTCGCATATTTGCAGAATATATCAAACGTATACAAAGTCCTCATTCATTTCATTTCACCCTAGCTATCAATCAGCATATTGTTCATACTTTCATACGCATTCGCATATTTATGATATACGCCTTGTCAATCAAACAACAGGAGTTGAAACGAAATTTCAATTCTACGCGAAGCTAAAATTAAATTGTCTTTTTCTTTCGAAATATTTCACAGTAGCTTTAGTAGTTTATTCCTGTACTGGAAATTCGATATCGGGGGTTTGATTATTTTAACATTCTAGAAAATTACAAATTCTTTCGACTGAATAATTCAAGAAAAAGAGACAGGATAGATTTAAATTGATGTATTCGATATAAAGTTTCATTTATGAAACGGAAGCAGGTTTTTCAAATCTACCCTCGCATGTACCTGTCAGTTAAAAAAAAAAAAATATATATATATAGCCTGAGTTGTTAGAACAAATTCATGCATTCAGCTGTAGGTTTCGAAACGAAAATAAAATGTATCTATCGCTAACAGGCTTACACAAAGAAATGTTTCCGTACATAGATTAATGGTCGCGTTAATTTTTTATTTTATTTTTATTTGTTCGCATCAAATGTGGTATTGTATGAACGAGAATTTTCGATTCCGGCTCAATAATTGCGAATTGTAATTCAGCGACTGATGTCAAATGTGTCGAAAGGGGTCTGGTGCTATTTTGCACACTTTTATTTGTTTATAAAAGGAGACCTCTACGCGTATGACCTACATTTAATCCTTTCTCTCTCTCTCTCTTCTCTCTCTCTCTCTCTCTCTCTCTCTCTCTCTCTCTCTCTCTCTCACACACACAAATAAATTTTCAGAGCATAAAGTGAAAATAGCATCTGGAAAAAAGGAAACACGGAATGCTAAAATGTTTTTATTGATACCAAACTAGTGTTTTGCTTTTGTACATTAAGGGTTGATTATGCACACACACATCTATATATATAGGTATATATATGTGTGTGTATGTATGTGTATCTATAATATATATAATATATATATAAATATATATATACACATATATTGTATATATATATATATATATATATATATATATATATATATATATATATATATATATATATATATGTATATATGTATGTATGTATGCATATATACATATGTATATCCAAACAGATAATGACGAATAATTATCTACCGATGGAAAGACATTCACGTCCGAAATTTTCCAAGAGACCGAATCCCTATACTTAGACGAGACTCGAACAGTTATCGAAAGAATAATCATTTCGCTAATTAAACCCCCTTTTGCACAGTCAGCCATAAAACGTTCGATTTTTACCTCTCTCTGATAACGAGGATGTTTTCCGATTCAGTGATCTGGCTCTTTCATAGATTTTATTTTTTGTTTTTTATTTTTTTTTTTTTTGGAAAATTTTAATTGAAATAGTTGTCGTGACCTGAATACTTAAGGGTGAGAGGTAGATGTTATGGTAAAGATGATGAGTTTGTGAAAGGTATATATCTATATCTATCTATCTGTCTATCTACCAATATATATACTATATATATGTATGTATGTATATATATATATAAATTATGTATATACATGCACTATATATATATAATATATATACATACATTTATAACATATATACAATGTATATATATATATATATATATATATATATATATATATATATATATATATATATATATATATATATATATATATATATATATACTTATATATGTATTCTAAATTCAGAATATAATAATAATAATAATAATAATAATAATAATAATAATAATAATAATAATAATAATAATAATAATAATAATAATAATAATAATAATGTTGAAAGAAATCGCTGCATCATTTTTGAGAAAGGGTTTATTGCCAAATAATAATAATAATAATAATAATAATAATAATAATAATAATAATAATAATAATAATAATAATAATAATAATTCTGCGGCTATCTATAACACTATTTAGCACTACCCACAAAAGCGACTACCATAATCCTAACGAATACCCAATTACATTTATTCACCGAGATGAATTATATCCGTCATCTATAAAAATTCCCTTACACTCTTTTCATTTAGAAATTACAGATCTAACAGCAGGAATATTTCATCGGGGATCATCAAGGCATTACAGAATAATTCATAGCTCTTTTTTTTATCCAGGCTAAATTTATAGTCATGAATAACGACGTCTATTATGGAATCAAGGCCACAAATTAAGTCCATTAAAAGGTCTTAGGTAGGATTTTCCAAGCTTTATTTCTCGTAAGACTGTTGCGTAAATATTTTTTGCTTTACTTTTAGTTCATTCACCCATTTACAGAGTGATCAAATTCACTCACTCAATAATTTGCTGCAGAGAGGCGCGCAGAACTTATTATGCTGTAAAACATATTTAGAGATTAGTGATAATGTTATACAGACAAAGTAAAGTCATGTATTAGGAGGTTACTTGTGACATGAGATTTTTGAGAAGAAATAATTTTATAGGTTTGGTTATCTTTTATTTTATATCAGGATTAAAGAAAATGTATTTACGGTTGTTCGCCTTGATTCTGTTACTCTCCCTACGTACTTTTGATCTGCCTGTCTATGTATGTCTGTTTGTTTGGTAACACACATACACACACATATGTATAGATATGTATATATCATATATATATATATAATATATATATATATATATATATATATATATATATATATATATATATATATATATATATATATATATATATATATATATATATATATATATATATTTGTGTGTGAGTGAATAATTAGCTCCGCATGTAAATATATAAATAGGCCAAAATTTCCTGAGCAATGACTCCTCTTAATCCGCTTCTTTCATTTACTTCTAGGAAACTAGGGCGAGTCTGTTTATTCTCATTTGAGAGCTCTTACCTTTTCAACCTGCGTGGAACTAGTAAACTTTTGGGAGGGTATTTATTTATATGTAAGCTTATGTAAAATTTTAATGACATATAAGCTGGTTTATGACGAAAAGAAAAAAAAAAAATTTTTTAACGCTAAGCCTCACCCAGCACTCTTCTTTTCAACATCCACCCAGGAACTTAATTCTGTCGCGTGGACCAGACATCTGAGACACATGAGGAGTAAAAAAAAATTTAATTAAGCTATGAAGAATAGAAATAAAAAATAATTTCTTCACTTGACATCCTTGCAAAATGTTCTTTCCAAAACGCAAAAAAAAAAAAAAAAAAAAGACTTCGCGAGACATTTTCCTTCCTCCAGCTTTGGACAAGAAGAAGAAGAAGAATGCGAAGACAAACAGAGATTCTGTGTCAGTCTCTTCATTAGATCTCCGGCAACATCTCATTAAGAATATGCTTCCCGACGTCTTCTCTTCCTTGCAATTAAGGACGGCGGGGAAAACAGAACGGCAGGAATTAGCGGTAATTAGAGAGAAATTAATTCGGTCAAAGGGACCGTCGTGGAGGAAGGAAAAATGAAGATAATCGCTGATTTAGTTACATTCATACGCGAGCGAAAATATGGAATCGAAGAGGAAGAGAGGAGAGGGATAAATATCTGAGAAGAGAATATGATTTTCGTTAGATATTCAAACGTAAGAAATTGTACATAGGTTAAACATTAATGAAAATAATTCAACAGTAAAATATGACACACACACGCACACACACACATACATATATATATACATATATATATATATATATATATATATATATAATATAGATATTTATTTAGAATATCTCCACTAGATACCACCCAGTTTGAATGAGGTCCTGTTAGTAATTCTGCTGATGCACAGAACAATTATGCATGTGATAAAGTTAATATATATATATATATATATATATATATATATATATATATATATATATATATATATATATATATATATATATATATATACACGTGTGTGTTTGTGTGTGTAAGTGACTGACTGTAATGACATGTTACAAACGTGAATAATTACGCAAGAGAGAGAGAGAGAGAGAGAGAGAGAGAGAGAGAGAGAGAGAGAGTCATACACACCCCAAATATTTCCACCAACGGAAAGGCATACTCTGGCTCGTAGGAAACTGGAGGAGTTTTCTTTTCAGGGGGGTTCTGTTGGGCGATGTTCATCGCTCACTCCTTAATTACCTCTTTGCGGGATCTTTTAAACGGCTTAATTGCCCTTCCATGGGTGGCATGAGGGCTGCTCCAAAGGAGTTCTAATCTCCTGCCAGGTGGCTCGTCTGTCGCAACGGAGGAAGTCATCGTGGGGATGAAAAAATCATGTTTCATTCATGATTTTCCAGATATTATTTTTGGTGCTAAGAAGGTCTTCTGCCGAGAGACTGTGTGATTCTGAAATTATCTGTATATATTTATAAATTATTTTTTACACTATTTTTGGTGTCAAGGTCTTCTGCTGAGTGAGTGATTCTGAGATTATTTATATATATTTATTCATTATTTTTTGCACTATTTTTTTACAGTATTTTTGGTGATAATGTCTGAAACTGGGTGACTGTATGATTTAGATATATATATATATATATATGTATATGTATATATATATATATATATATATATATATATATATATATATACTGTATAGTATATATGTATATATTATATGTATTTATTAATTATTTTTACCTTATTTTTGGTGATAAGAAGGTCCTCTGCTGAGATACTGTGATTCTGTCATATATTTGTTCACTGTTTTATTCAATATTTTTACACTATTTTTGTATTAAGAAGGTCTTCTGCCGAGGACAGCGATTCACAGATTATTTATAGATTATTTAATTATATAATTATAACTATCTGCGTTAGTTCTTCCTCCACACAATGCTTTTCAGAGTCTCTAGGGATGAGGTTATTAGACCCAGGGGCTTTAGTTGGTAACTATGGTTCTTATGAATATATATATATATATATATATATATATATATATATATATATATATATATATATATATATATATATATATATATACACACACACACACAAACGTGTGTATGACAAAGGTGTGTATGTGTACGTGTGTGTAGATAGATAGACAGATAAACAGAAAAGCAAAATTACCAAGTAAAAACTCCGTGCTTTCCAAAACAAATATTTGCCCACCATCAAGCCAAACACACAAACTTGCGATGAATGAAGCCACAATGAAAGGGGAGAGAAAATAACCATGAATGAAGGGATTCGTGTATGAAGAAGAAGAAGAAGAAGAAGAAGAAGAAGACGAAGAAGAAGAAGAAGAAGAAGAAGAAGAAGAAGAAGAAGAAGAAGAAGAAGAAGAAGAAGAAGAAGAAGATGGGACGACAAACAACAAAGAAATTCCATTATTTACATCCTCTTACGGAGACAAGAGACCAGACAACAAAGAAATTCCCATATTTACCTCGATTTCAAAAGTCACCTGTTAAATGAAACACAGCGGGGACAAGGAACAGGTTAATAGCCAATATCTTCCGGTAATTATGGCGCAGAGAAAGAGCAGAGAGAGCGAAAGAGGTCAAAGGAAACAAGAGAGGAAATACGGTCTGTCTTTCCAGCAAGTTCAGGAGTTCATTGTTAGGAGATGATTGAGGAAAATAGACTCTTTATTTTGGAAGTTTTTCCTGCTTAGTTATTTAATTTTTATGATTTTTTTTTTTATAGAAGTCTGTTTTAAGATTTCACATTTTGTTTTGGCAGTTGCTTTTGCATTTTTAAATGAAGTATTGCTGAGAGAAACGGAAAATTTCCCTAATCTTATTACGCCTGTTTCCAAACACTTAAAAAAAAATTCCAAACACGGTTATCAGTAGTTAATTTTCACATTTATGAATCTTTTTAAATAAAATTTTCTTGCTTTCTTTTACTATTTCATATTACACTTTCGACTGTTAGGAAAATAAGAATAAATGTATATCTGTCTAAGAGAGTTATCTAACCCAACTATAATGTAATAAAAAAGTATTATAAAGAAGATAAAAATTCTTTAAAGTTAAATAGTTTTTGTGACCCGAGGGATTACATGGTTCCATGTCTCCAGTTTATAACAGTGATTTCTTCTGCTCCGTTTTGAATTGCACACCTCTTAAAAAAATAAATCTAACTGAATCTAACTTCTGTTGGACTATCAGCTGTTCTTTCAAAATAGGATTGTGAGTCGATTTTAAAACTTATTCATTGTTCACTAAATGATTTCTATTCTTATTCACTATTTTATGACGCACTTAAAGCATCTATACCAATGGCCAACCAATCTGAAGGCTCCATTATCTTGCCCTGGCAACCTAACGTTAAGAAATCGGTCGCACTTTTGACCGACATAAGATATTTGTAAACGATTACCTTCAGTCTTTCTGACTGTGGTTAATCGTAATCTACTTTCGTCTTAATGAAGAAAAATATTGCATATTTATTCGCCTTTTCACTTCCCATTCTGATTAATGATCTACGTTTTTTTTGTTGTTTATTCTTTAATATTTTCGCAAAATGAAATGCTATCCCTTCGTTCCTCCTTCAAATTCTCAACCACTTTCAAAGGATTTCTTTACTTTCACCTACGTCTCTCCAAAGTTTAATTGAGAAAGTTATTGGATCTTTCTTTACTTCCCCTTTTCACCCTGACCCACTGACTGGAATGTTTCTATATTCCTTTTTCCAGTTTTAGGTAAAGAAGAAAGTATCTGCATACCTCTCCTTCTCCATCCCTTGACGTTTTCATTACATTTACCTGATTTCCTTGATTTTCTTTTTCACTTTCTCTAGTTTCGACAAAAAAAAAAAAAAAAAAAAAAATAAGTTGCTGGTAAATACTGGTTTCCTTCAACCATTCTAAACATTTATCAAGATTTCCTTTAATCTTATCGTTTTCTGCCTTTAGTTCTGTTCGCAAAGGAAGTTAACAGAGTACTGATCCGTTTCTCTTTTGGTCTTAAAATATTTTCAAGGTTATTCTTGAAACATATACTTTTTTCGTTATTCTATCTCCTTTTCAACACTTAGTAAGTTAATTCGGGAGATTCTATCACATTTCAAAAACAAGGTGTCTGGGACTTCAAGGTATAAATAGAAATTGATACCCCAAGATTCTCTCTCTCTCTCTCTCTCTCTCTCTCTCTCTCTCTCTCTCTCTCTCTCTCTCTCTCTCTCTCTCTCTCTCTCGCCATTTCACAGTTTACCACGCTATTTCGGATCCTCAAAGTAAATCCTGAAACCTGTATTCTGAGATTCCTGCCTCCCACGACCTACATGATCTTGCACAACCCCCTTCATTAAAGGTTATTTTCTCTGCCCTCTAATAATCTCTAGCCACAGACATCAAGAGCACTTGTATATTGTTTAAGCTATTATTAATTTTTCTCTACCTTCTTCTCCTGTCTTTATTTTTGCTCGACTTATGACATTTATTATCTGCCTCCTGTATCTAATTTCATTACTCTTTACTGAATCAGTCTTCTCTCTTTATTTTAAGATTCTTTTAATTCTTTTAATGCTCTCTAGTTTGGTTTGGCTTATTTTTATTTCAGGTTTACACCTAACACGAGTCAATTCCGTTTCATCTTGTCTCCCTCTGATATTGCCTTTTGAATATTACTTTAGAATTTATGAGTTTTTTTAGACATAAACTGCTTCGAAAAATTTCAGTGTCAACCATTTGTACTCTCATACAACTAAAAATAATTTTGAAAATAATATATTTTAGATCATGAGTCTTAGGGGAGTAACTTACACTGGTTCCTTGCTTTGATTTATCGATGATTTTCCTCAGTTGTTTGGTCTCATTCTGTATATAATATTTCATCTTCTTCATCATCTTGTTTTTCCAATCAAACATTGCAGCATTTGAACATTTGAACAATAAAGTTAATAACAATAAAAATGACTATACTTTCCAAATGGCACCGATGCCTTGAAAAGTAAAAAGAAATAAATAAAATAAAAAATAATAAAACAAGGAAAACGCAACCGCTCTTTGCCTCGTTCAAGAACCACTTAGAGCCTTGAGAGAGAGAGAGAGAGAGAGAGAGAGAGAGAGAGAGAGAGAGAGAGAGAGAGAGAGAGAGAGAGAGAGAGAGAGATGGCCTCAGGATTCGTTCTGCAAGCAATTCAGGGCTATTGTTATCTCAATATTGCTTCCAATGATTGCTTTCGGAGGAAATTCAGATTTACCATTTATTGGGTCTGTTGGATGCCGGGGCCATTATTTGCCCGAATTTGCTTATCGTTACCGAGCAAATTTTAGAAATCATAACCATCCGGGAAAGTTTGCCAAGCGACCGATATCTACCTTATTTATATCAGAGTAACCCTTTTTCCACATAGGGCCGTGGGATATCAGACTAGCCTTCAGCATACGCAATTGCTTTTAGATGTCATGAGGAACCAATGGAAATTCAAGATAACTGGAAATACGAGAGTTTTGCCTCGTCTACGAAAACATTTCTAACTGTATTTTTCTTTTACTTTAAAAAGTATTCGAAAGTGAGAGTTTTGCTTCATAACAAAAAAATTGCACTTTTTAAATATACTTAAGGTTATTTGAAAAGGAAATCAAATATACATAAAGAAGCTTTATGAACACATTCATAGTTACTAAAAATCATTAAAAGAAGTTGTGGTCAAAATGCAATCCAGGTCTTCAGCTAGCTTTAAGGGTTAACGTGTGCTTCTATTGTAATATTTTATTTGCATGTACATTTTATATATATATATATATATATATATATATATATATATATATATATATATATATATATATATATATATATATATATATATAAATATAATATATATAATAAGTGGATTTAATTGACAATGATAAGCACCAATGTAATCTTATTCAAAATACGTTAAAGACCCAGAGACCCGTTTATTCTGAACTTTTTCAAAGTTAATCCAGTGTGTGTGTATGTGTCTGTGTGCGTGTTTGTGAGCGAAATTAAGATACATAGATATTTATTACATCGATATTTATTCCCCAATACAAATTTAAATTATATGGATTTTAAAAGTTTAACTGTGGAGACATCAATAAGACTAAAATATAACTAAATTGGAATATAAGATTTAGACCAAAGGCCAAGCACTGGGACCTTTGAGGTCATTCAGCGCTGAATATAGTGTTGAAACCATTGTTAGGACAGGGGGAAAAGTAAGATGGCAGAAAGAGAATATGAAAGGAGGTACAGTAAACGGAATGAAAGGGGTTGCTCTTAGGGGCTGGAGAGAAGCTGCAAAGAGCCTTAAGCAATGCCTACAGTGCACCACGAGAGGTACACTGACAGCACTACCACCCATGCAGGGAAAATAAAACTATAAGCTAGCTTTAGGCTTCAGAATCGTTTACCCTGGGAAGAGTATTCGTGAAGGTTATATTGACAATGTCATTTAGAGAAGTTAAGTCTATTCTTCCAATATTCCTACGTGTCACCCGTCTCCAGCGTCAAT
>NC_089761.1:37304272-37306772 GCF_040412425.1 Macrobrachium rosenbergii | reverse complement strand
CTGTCCTCAAGGGAAGTCGACACGAACCTTATTAATATATAACAGCTATAAGTCGATGGAAGTATAGTACTAAATGTCTCATTCCTGACTCAGAATTAAATAATAAATGTTGTGATTTATTTCTTTTTATCTGATGTCACTATATTTTGGGGATAGTAGACTATCCTGCCTGGCGATTCGGTTGAAATAATGCCCTACAGTCAATATTTCGCAGACAGTTTTCAAGTAAGCTCAGTAGATCTGGCGTTATAATTATGTAGATAAATATATTTAAGGCAATTAATAATAATTATTAATATATTTTTCTGATTCTGATATTCTGTATGTATGCTACCCATAAGCTTTAAAATAAAATGACAAAGGATACTATGAAGAGGTAAATATATTACAATTTAACGAAATAAATATGTCACAGTTCGTCAAATTCCACCTACTGACAGTTATTAAACAATATAAAACCATCTTATTATTAACATTTTTAAAGCAGTCTCTTCACAAAAAACGCAACTTCAATCGGAAAATCTAAAAAAAGCAAAAAAAAAAAAAAAAAAAAATAACACAAACTTAAAACGCTGCCTCTCATTTCTTTCACACCGAGGTTTATAAAATGTGCAAACTCGTCTTTCCGCCAGCAATCAATTACACGCTTCGATAATGAGTCATCTTTGGCGTCGTGTTTAAGGGGTAAGCTACGCTGCTTTGACAATGATCGAGTGTCTTAAAAATTTTATAGCTGAGGTGTAAGGTTAAGTCTGTTAATTCTTTTTTTTTTTTGCATTTTATTACCTAAATATTAGCAGTCTTTTATTCATTTATTCGAACAACGGTTAGCATTAAATTATATAGAGTATATAGCATTACATTATATAGAATATATAGCACTACATTATATAGAATATGATATAATGCTTAAATATGGTAAAATGATCAAATATGTCATTATATAAATAACGTCCATTGCATTAAAGGATCTTTGTTTGATGAAATAAACAACGAATGCACACATACATACATGTCCCGTGAGAGAGAGAGAGAGAGAGAGAGAGAGAGAGAGAGAGAGAGAGAGAGAGAGAACGATCGCCCTTAAGTACGCGAAAAGAGCAGCAATGTTCTTGCTTAGATAACAACCGTCATCATATATTTTGACTAAGTTATAACTGTACCTTATAAATGGGACGCATTCGGAAGTCATTGCACTCAGAGACAAAACTGCGTCGTGATTATAAACTCTGAAAGTACGGAAATACCAGTCATTTGGAATATGTTTAAATAAACACAATACCAAGGAGACATTTTAAGGTGGTTATTGTTGGTGAATGGTAAAAATCAGGATCTGATTTTATGGCGTCATTACTCATTCTCATTCGAGTACAACAGCAGGTAGGTTACTAAAGAGTTTCCTCGCTGAATATGAATTGCCTTCGCTGCATTTCTAGGAAATTAGAAGATCATTATATTGGCAGATTTCATAGGATGGTCTAGGCATTAGGAAGAAGAAAAATCTGCAGATTATTAGTTTAACTTTCTCATGCATATATTGTCCACGAAGTATAAAACAGTTTAAACAAAGGTTGATCTTTGCAGATGAATGAAATTGGGTCTATCGATTAAAGATTTTTTACAAAAAATCAATAACCGAGGGATGACAACACTGGAGATAAAAATAAAACTCCTAAAATACAGTCTAATGTTATTTGTTATCTAAGTGTTGGATACCCATTATGAGACTTACAGTATTACCTCAGGTTACAGGTCAGTGCGTACCATATAGTTATGACCGATAAATCATTGACAATGGAGGTATGTGAATCTTGTTTTCTTAGAAATGGTCATCCACATGGGACTTCCAGATTTAGAAAGACGTTGATTTACTGAAAGTGCGAAATACGAGTGTCATTCCAAGATTCTAACAGAGGATGCAATTCTGGATGTTGGTAATACCTAAACGTTTTGGGAAGAATTTACGTTCTTCAAAAACTTACACCCTCCCTTTCTACGTTACTATATTACTGTTATCGAATTATTATATCTGCAGCGGATTTTGTAGTAGAATCATCTCTCTGTTATTTAATTTTTTGTAAATATCTTAAATCGATAGACCCAACTCTACTCAACTGCAAAGATCAACCTTTGTTTAAACTGTTTTATAATTCGTGAGAATTTATAAGAAAAAGAGGCGTGGTCTGTAGCTTCCTTTAATAAGAGAGAATGAAATGTGGATATTAACGCATTCTGTTCACGGAATGACTATGTGAGTACAATATCTCGAAAACCAAAGAACGATCCGCTACTTATAACCGATTGCATCTTAGATTTCATTCTTTCTTACCAAGGAAGCTAAAGACCACGCCTCTTTTTTTTTTGTAAAATCTCCTGATATTCTGGCAACATCTTAAGATTACGTCTCCCCTGGTCTCTCCATTATCTTACCTTTCAAGCAATTTATTTTTTCCTTCCTCCTCGATCTTATCCTCAAAGACGTGGTGATCAAAGGACGATC
>NC_089761.1:37281772-37299272 GCF_040412425.1 Macrobrachium rosenbergii | reverse complement strand
CAAGATAGCAGGTAGTATCCCTAACATCCCAACCCTCTCTTATAATACCGCCTAATGAAGCATGTCGCTTTATCCCTTCGCTTATTGGTAGACCGTCGTATTGCCATTTGATCTTCAATAAACAAGCAAATAAAGTTTACTATTGTTGATAAATATTTTGCCCTGGAAAAATTCTCATGTTACTTTAAGAAATATATTTTATTTTGACATCAGACTTTCATTTTACATCAATTTAAAAAGAAAGGCAATAGTACTTATTACATCGAGTACATTTAAAACTATAAAAACATCAGCTGCGTTTCACATACGATTTTACTTGATATGCAGATACAAATTACATGAAAATATTTTTGAATATGTGGGCGTATTATCAAAAGAACAACGAATGTCAACGGTCACGGAGTTCAAAAGTAGTACTCTAATGTGATGAAGAATAAATCTGAATTGTACGACGTGTGAGAGACATCAGCGTTCTCTGCTGTTAAGAGTGTGTGATGGAGCATTTTTGTATTTCATTTTCAAATGGGCAGGCGTAAATATTACATGTACTTTTGATTAATGTTCTCAGTATTATGACTTTGGTGCGACATTCAGGGAATTGAACTCATAATGGCTTTAATGTATAATAATAATAATAATAATAATAATAATAATAATAATAATAATAATAATAATAATAATCACATTATGGCAACTTTCAGAAGCCTTAGGTACCCCTCCCACTTCATTGAAAAGGCTATCTCACGTGCCCGCAAGACTTATTATTGCCCTAGGATAATAACATTAGAGGAAAAACCGGATAGACTTTTAACCTTACCTTTAACCCTAACATAGATATTATAAGTAAATATGTAAATAATAGCCAGGATAACACTAAAATTGTTTTCAAATATACCAACACGATAAGAAATAACCTAATAAAAACAACAACAATCATAATAACCCCATAGTACCAGGAGTATACGAAATACCATGTAAAGACTGCAAAGGTAAATATTTCGGAGAAAGCGGTAGAGGGTTAGAAACACGTTTAATGGAACATAGACGGGCTTTTATTACATTCTGAAAATAGTGCAATAGTTACACACGCATTCAATAACGATCATAGACCGGACTGGAATAGAGCCAACATCATTCCAAAAGTAGCAACGTCAACATAAGAAGATTAGTCGAGGGCGCCGCCATAAATATAGGAGAATCATTTTGGAAACAAGTCGTTCGTTAACGAGGACCCGCTAGTTAACTTTCATGTAATCAAACATTTATTAAAGGTTTTAATGTTAGACAGGCTCCTACTTTCCTTCGTCTGATGCTGCCGTTATCGCCGACATCACCCCCGCAGACACCTTTATAACAGCCGGGATACCGAGGATGTCACCGCTAACAATGAATTTCATGCAGAACAACAACAACGGGTGAGGAGATCAAGAAGAATAGCCACGCGGAATATAGGAAGGGAGAAGCAATCACCTAGTTGGATAGTTGACCGTCCTGCTTGTCGCCTCGTCCGTTGAAAACACATCGTTGAGGTCGTCCACTGGTTCCACACTTGAAACCGGAGCTAACATATTTACTTATTATGTCAATAATTTTTAGTTCGACTGAAGATGAAATCCAGGACAGGGTTCGAAAGCTTTTGCAACCTTTGTAACTTTTTATAAAATTAACAAAGAATACCATTGAATATTACTGTGGACCTGATATACAGCATATCCCGTTCTCGATCTAGAGAAGAAAGACCTAATAATAATAATAATAAAAGAAGGGCGACGGCCAGTCTGCACGCACAGTTTGCTGCCCGTAGATTCTGTTAAAACAGATATATACTGAATATATATATATATATATATATATATATATATATATATATATATATATATATATATATATGACACACCTATAATATTTTATTAACATTATTTCTGGTTTTATTATCAATAGTTGTAGTATTAGTATTTCAGATGCTGAAGAATTCACCATAATTATGAATCATTTATTCTTTTTAGTCCGTTATCTTTAAATTAGCAAGTTGATATCATAACATAGATCAGATTTCAGCGGAAAAGTATAATAACGTTCCTGTTTAACCATAACGACTGAAAGTAGAAAAGGAATTATGAAGTTGTCTTCTTTGGCTTAAAGGCCTCCTAACCTGTTTGGTTATTCCACGCACGTTTATTCCACCCTTTTTTTTTAAGTATTAAAAATGAAGAGGCAATTGAAATCTTGTCGACCTTCCCAACCTACCCCCTCACAATTCTCTCTCTCTCTCTCTCTCTCTCTCTCTCTCCTCTCTCATTCTTATGACCAAATTACGTAAACGGGTTTAAACGCATCCCTCTGAATATTATCCAGCACTCTCTCTCTCTCTCTCTCTCTCTCTCTCTCTCTCAATGTCATTCTTATGACAAAACTATGTAAAAAAAAGGTAGGAATGCTTACATATAATTCCATCAGGAATTATGTAAACGGGTTTAAACGCATCCCTCTGAATACTATTTTATCCAGCACCCTATCTCTCTCTCTCTCTCTCTCTCTCTCTCTCTCTCTCTCTCTCTCTCTCTCTCATCGATTACAAAAATCCGCAATAATGCGGAAGTTTTGGCGAGAGGAAATTCCCCGGGGCCATAAAACATCGGCGTCCTGTTGACCAAAACGACGTTAACTCCTGACGTCTTAAGTATCTTCGCCAGAAAAAGTTGCAGGGAAGCCAAACTTCGAGTCTGTCGTCGGTTTTCCAGGACGAAAATTCCCGAGGAAAACAGCCCCCAGGCACGACAGGTAACCGTCGGTCCCAGCATATTTTCGTCGGCTAATTCTGGCGTCTTGTTTTTATTATTATTTTTTTAAATTGGTTTGGGCGGTTTTATCATACGCATTCGGTAAGTTAGGCATTGAACTTCTGTGTCTTGCCTTGTATTAATACACACAAGATATTACATATAGTTATACAAATAATATGTATATATAGTGTATATATATATATATATATATATATATATATATATATATATATATATACATATATACAGTATATATATATATGTGGTATGCGTTTATATATAGTTGATTGTTATATATACATATATACATACACATATATATAAACATTTTAGAATTGGGAAATAGGAAAAGGAGGTAGAAAGCAGGAAAAGAACAATATACTATTCGACAAAAAATAACAGAAAACTAAACATGAATGTCACGACATGCCTAAAAATAAAAAGAAGACGAATGAAAATTCCGGAGTTGAATAAGCATAAAACATTCTCGTCTTGTTCTCGTATGTGTCGCGAATGAAAAATTCAGTGAATAAAGTTTTAAATTAAAAAAGATTTTTTTAGTAAAGTGTATACATTCATCAAGGCTGTTCAATAATATTTCATGAATCAAATCTTTGATACCTTCCAGCGGAATGAGGTTAGTTTAAACAGAAAATTTCAGTCTCATCTGCATCTTCAACTTTGAGCTTAAAAACTTGTATTTGGTTAGACCAGCCTTTAGGGAAATGCAACTTTTATAGCCTTGAACTTCTGTGACCCTAATTTGTTAGCTCTAAAGACTAAACTCGGTAAGCACTGTTATCTATGAAATTCAGTTATAATTCAACAATGCAGAAAGAAAGAAAGAAATACTAAAACAATTGGAGGCTTTGAAGCATTTTAACCGATAAAAATCTCTCGCGTAGAGCAAGGACACCAATAACATGATTATCTCGAAAAGGTCATCTGATAAATACGTCTGCAAAGTTTCATCGAATTCTGTTCTCAAATTATCGAGTTATCTCAGTAACTTTTAAAATGATAAACAAGAAAACCACAAAAAATGGAGTCTCTGAAGCATTTTAGCCAGTAAAAATCTTTCGCCTTGAGCAATTCCACTAAAAAGTTGATCATCTCGAAAAGGTTATCTGATAAATACGTCTGAAAAATTTCATCGAATTCTGCTCTCCAATTACCGAGTTGTCTCGGTAACACAAAGAACGATAACCAAGCAACCAGCACAAGCATGAACAGAATAAAATTGTCTGTGAATGAGAATGGTTCCTATAAGCTTCAGCAGATAACTTCAGAACTGATTTTGCAGTAATGACAAATTGCACCATTAAGGAGATAGCAGGTGTATGACAATTAAATAATACTTTTCTATCACCTAACCTTTGACCCAGTAATCATACTAAAGGGCACCTTCACCAAACACGTCTTTGTCAGATTGAGGTCTTTGATCATTAGCAACCTAGCCTACGCTAGGACTCCGATGTCTTATCCATCTGTGGCATTAACCAAAAGTAACGTATAACTTTACCTAGCTTAATATGATATTATGGTTAGTTTGTTTAACCATGTGCATAGCCCAGTACCACTAACCCCAAAATGGACATGATAACGTAACTGGATGTGTATTATAAAACGGAAAAATATATATCTACAACAATTTTACCGGGTTTGGCATTTTAGTATCAAAGCTGATTTAGGGCAATAACGTATTCGCTGCAGAACTGGTCTCTAAGCCAGTGACGTTAAGAAGTGTTGGATTGGATTGGATTATAAGATTTAGACCAAAGGCCAAGCTGCTAGAACCTATGACGTCATTCATCGCGGAAAGGGAAACTGAAAGTAAAGAGGGGTTGAAAGGTGTAACAGGAGGAAAACTTCGCAGCTGCACTATGAAATAATTGTTAGAAGAGGAAGGAAAACAAGTTTGAAGAATGAGAATATGAATGGAGGTACAGTAAAAGGAATGGAAGGGATTGTAGCTAGGGGCCGAAGGGACGCTGCAAAGGACCTTAAGCAATGCCTACAGTGAACCGCATGAGGTGCACTGACGGCACTACCTCCCTACGGGGTGTCAAGCAGAGTTGAGTCTGGCAATTAGTTAGAAGGACACTCACCTACGGATGGAAAACGCAATTGAATTTATTAGTTCACATGACCATCAGAGGGAATTTGCACATGGGGCAAGCAACCTCATCTCATTAGAATCCAAGGTTTGAACTGGGGAGCCTTAAAGAAGCTTCCAGGATCTCATACGACCTAGAAACTATTTATAAGCAGAGTTGAGGTAAAGACTGACATATTTGCCTTATCAAAAGAAAGAAAGAAAGAAAGGAGAGAAATAAAGAAAATAATGCATGGTTTTGCCTCCTCCCTGACGAGTCTGACTCGACCCGCGCCGGGAAGACAGCAATGTCAGTCATAAAATATGTAAACATATCACGAATGTTTCCAAAACACGTCAGGAAATTAATGCGCTTCTGATTCTTGTTTTCGATACGGAATGACGCGGACGTAGTTATAAAACGAGTCAGGATTAAAAGGAAAAAAAAACGTGATTACATGTTTCTTTATTCGTGTTTGGCTTTCCCTACTCCCTTCGTGTTTGGTGAATGAACCGTTGTTTGACAACGTGAATAGAAACGTAAGAGGTTATTACATGTCTACGATTTACACACAATAGTAGATTAAAAATGATAAAAAAACAACTTTCTTGAAGCGAATGAGTCTTCAAGAGAGAGAGAGAGAGAGAGAGAGAGAGAGAGAGAGAGAGAGAGAGAGAGAGATAAAACTATCAACTGGAATTGTAATAAGTTTTGTATTCTCTTCTCTCTCTCTCTCTCTCTCTCTCTCTCTCTCTCTCTCTCTCTCTCTCTCTCTCTCTCTCCTGAAGAATCATGTTACGAGCTGAGTAGTTTCATAGAGAAAGAGAAAGACGGCACAGGTCGAATGACAATTACTGTCAAGATCACTTTGCGGGGAAACGTTTATGAAAATCGCCCATCAATTTGAACGCTTTTACGGAAAGAGGTAATAAACGCGCAATTGAAATGACTTATCTTACCTCAATGACGATTTATATCCCCTTCAATAGCCTGCTTCAAGGACATTCCCAGCCACCGGCAACAGTAACGAACTGGATTAAAGCCTATTTTCACAGTCTAATGACGAGAGCTATCGGAGAAGTATTTTCAGGAAAGAGTTCTGTTATTCTGATAAAGTTTTTATGATAGCACCATTCCTCTCTTTCCGGGCAGTCAACGTCACGGACGCGAAATGTTTCATATAAAAAAATTTGTTTTCCGGTACAGAAGCACTCAATTATGTGAGGATTAAGATAACAGGGGAATATCCATATAGATATAATTAGCTTTATCATTAATATTCTAAACTACCCGGATGGAAATAAAATTCAGTTTGTGCAAATTAAACAAGAACGCTTTTGTTTCATTTTCCTTTTGGTGATTCATTATCATCCACTTTTAGAAATGGGATCGTATCATTCACGTGAAGCACCGGGCAAATAAAGAATGAAATTACAATGTTTATTCTAGGGAATTTCGTTCTGTTTCATTCGTTTAGATCCTAAATACAAAGGTAATATATTAATGAGAATAACTTAATGTAGATAAATTCATTACTATATATATATATATATATATATATATATATATATATATATATATATATATATATATATATATATATATATATATATATATATATATATATATATATATATATATATATATATATATATATATATATATATATATATATATATACATACGTATGTATGAATTATTTCAGCGTGATTAAAGGTACACAGGAATGCATGTATATACGTTTCCTTACTAAAAAAGTACAATAATACACAATGAAGTGACAATATTCCATTCATCTTAAAGTTTATAAGTAAAGTTGTATCGACATACTACAACAAATGCCTGCGAGGAATCTGTTATTTATACATTCAGTAACGTGAAACGCCTTTCCCCCGAGGTATGCTTAAGATAAACACTGAATATTACTTGGGGATAGAACTAAACTGTAAATTGATCTCTCTCTCTCTCTCTCTCTCTCTCTCTCAGTTCCTCTCTCGACTCGCTGTTCGTTCGACTCTTCGAGCAACGAAGAATTGAATTTATTTCGTTATAATTGGTTCGGATTTCAAATGTCCCATTTAACCAGTAGGTTCTTAGCCATTTAAGTCTAATCCTTCGGGCCAGCCCTAGGAGAGCTGTTAACCAGCTCAGTGGTCTCTTCTCTCTTAACTCAGAAACGTTGTCGTTATATTAAATTTCAAATGCCATTTTTATTTATTTTATTCGACTAAAGGGAAAATTTTATTTATATTTTATTCAATTGATACGCGTATATAATTATGAAATCATAAATATGCATGAGAATATAGATTCCTCACAGATAAGAGAGAGAGAGAGAGAGAGAGAGAGAGAGAGAGAGAGAGAGAGAGAGAAGAGAGAGAGAGAGAGAAGGTATACCACAAAATTCTTTTAAGGCTAGTGACAGGTACTTGACGTTATTGCTGAAAAAGGTTTCTGACATAATGACGTTCGTTGAAGGAAATCACTCGAACCATTTTTCCTCTCTAAGTGAATTTTCGTGTCCTAAATTCTATGGGTTTGTCCTGCGTACTTTATCTTTCAATGTCAGGGCTAGTTTTTTTTTGTAGAAAAAAATAAATAAGAAAATAAAATTTCGACAGCTGATATCGCTGTGCTTTTATACTCCTTAACGTTTTAGAATTATTTTTATCATATGAGTAATCTTTGAGGGTAACAAGACTTATCTTTTTATTCCCCCTTCTCGATGAAATACAAAGGTTTGAATAGTATTCTTATGGGTTTTTATTGAGAGAGTATAATGAGTAAGGTAGCCGTTTTGGGAAATAATCTTTGATAAGAAAAGTAAGGTGTCAAAAATTTTTTTATACATTTTTTATTACAATTATTTCTTAGAAAAGATATCGTAGCGAACGGCTGTTATAGTTGAAGCAAACTGTCAGCAAGGATATGCTTCATAAATAATGCCATTTAAAGCCTGAACAATTTTGTTATACTGAAAAAACCCTTCGTAGTAAATTTCAGTTAAGAAAAATACATTAAAATAAACCAAATCCTGACAACACATTTCATCTGTTTTTTTTTTCCAAGTCTAACTTAGATTAATCTGTTCCATACAATTTTATCCGGCGTCCCCTCTGCTACTCAAGGTGAAAGGTTGGCAGACTTTCCCTTCAGTTTCACCTCATTTTTCAAAGGCCTGATTTTGAAAACTAATCATAAAGTTCTTTTTATCTTCGCAGTTTATGTACCTTGGTACGAAACTCTGGAAGCTAAGATTTTTGTTGAGAGTTCTGAGATGGAAAACATTGTCTGAATTATGAACGGACAAGTTTATTCCTTGAATACGAAAATAATGTTTTGATGTAGGCACATAGACATGTTTGCAGTTCCAGAGTTTATGTGCATAGTTAAACTGCAATGTGATAACGATAAGGTAGTTATCAGATTACTTTTCCCAGGAAGTTTTCGGTGCACGGTAAAGAATAAGAAGAAGAAGACGAGGAAGTAGGCAAAGAACAGAAACAAAAGCAGTGGCACAGAATTTAAAACAACAAGAGTGGAATTAACAGTAAATTTGTGATGTTGACGGGAATAGAAATTAAAGAAAAACAAATGGGTTTAAACAAAGATCATTGGGTAGTATCATTTTAATCATCATCATCATCATCACCACTATCGTGATGATGGTGGAATTGTGAATTTAAAAAGTGTTTGGCATCTGAAAACAAAATATCAGTTTGACCCAGAGGAGCCAGGTTTTTTTTGGAAAAAAATAATAATAATAATAATAATAATAATAATAATAATAATAATAATAATAATTACATGGTGCAGTACAAATAATAATAATAATAATAATAATAATAATAATAATAATAATAATAATAATAATAATCATAATAATAATAATAATAATAAAAGGAATTAAACCAGGAGAAAGGTTACCATTTAGATATCGGTTATGTGGCAACGCCAATTTGGAAATGTAATAATAATAACGATAAATATAACAGCAATATAAAAAGATGAAGAAATAACAAGTAAAAAATATGTAAAATTCAAGAGGAAACAAAAATAATCAAACGCATAGCTGTACGTATTTCACAATGCCCAGTCCTCAAGGAATATAAATTTCTGTTCCCTCTACGACGCGAAAGCTTTCTTCTGTCTTTTGCGTCTATGGGACAATCCTTCTTACGCTGTCATGTTAGGGGGAAAAGCGTTTCTCACTGACTTTTTCGAAAAACGTTATTCCGCATCAAATGTTTCAGTGTCTCTGTCACTTATTATATATATATATATATATATATATATATATATATATATATATATATATATATATATATATATATATATATATATATATGATAACCAAATTTAAATTCTTTCTCGAAACAACGGGTGAGCAGGAATACGAAAAATGTAAAAAGTCTTCTAATATGGCAACAAGAAGACTATATTTTAAGGTACATGCTCTTTCCTTAAGAAGGATTATATATACATGCAAAAACCAATAACAGTTCTATTACCTAAAACAAACAGATACTCAAATAAAAGCAAGAAAAAACTTAGGAAAAAATAAAATAAGCCAATGTGGTAACACTAGTTGGGTCTCAAATGGCAATACTAGTTCTGGTTTTAAAAGCTCACGGTTAAAGCCGTGGATTTAAATAGCTCACCCACCTCTCAGCGTTTGAATGAATCTCTTTCACTGCATCGGAGAACGAATGGTTTAAATCTCCATTCATTTCGATTTCACGGTCAACCCTGCAGCTGTGTTTACTTACGCTTTCGCTCCGGACTTTTAAACGGGAGGGGACTCCGAAGTGAGCGAGTTTAAAGACCCTTCTAGAATTTGAGCGAAGGTCGCTGGAAGTTAGACCTATACTTCTTCGATTTTTTGTGTTCTTTTATGTAAAGTGAGGGAATTCACGTTGGTTTTGTTGTTACTGTCGTTGCTTCATGAATAACTGTGGTTATCATACAAGAAAATAATTATTTTAGGATAAATTATTAGGTAGAAACGAGTTTACTACTTTGATATGCGCGCGCGCAAGCGTGTGTTTTGTAAGATGAGAGCGCATTCCCTTGTTTTCGGTGTTTTTGTAGTTGTTTTATGAATGATTTCTGGTTATGATAGAAGAAAATCACTATTGTACGATAAATCATTGGGTGCTCGGCTTCCTGTTAACAAACCGACGCCAGAAAAGGCTTGCAAAATCATTTCACTCTTTTCTAACGCTTTGAAACGATACGTATCGAGAATTATTAGTTACGGACTAGCATAAGAAAGTAATTCTGCCTTCTTCTGAAAAAACTAATTGTCCTTAACTAGACATACCATAAACATAACCGTCGGATCTGTAGACATAGGCCTAGCGTTTTCTTGGCCAAGATTCTTCTTCTGGTTGTTCCCATTTTCAAAGGGTATTTTTCCTTTTGGACATATTTCCCTTTGCACGATGATTCAATGACTTTTACCTTTGAGAAATTATTTATGTATATTCGAAATTAAGTTGTACTTAGAATAATGTTTAAATGATAGGCTACAATATCTTTACAAGTAAGTAGTCTGAGGGTATACAGTAGGTCTAGCGTAGGCTACCAAACTGCATTTACTTGATATCAACAATCAGTGAGATATATCGTTAGATGAGAGTACAAATTAAACCAAGATTTGTGGCATATACTAAAAAACACAGCTATTTTTAACCTGAACTGAATAAGAGAAGTTGTTTTATACGGTTTATTTACGTCGTCCTGAGAGTAAGACGATTGGGAAACCACGTCTGGTGAAATGCGTTTGGTTCAACAACTCTAACGCTGCCTTTGCATGTCTAAAACTGAATAACTGATAGATTGGACAGTATCCTATAGGCTTAAATACTGCAAAGGACTATAAATGACTGACAAAATGCAACAGGTATCCTTAAGCCTCGCAGTAACAGGTTTAACAGACTAGACTTGTTGACACGACCGGCAACTTTAGGTCTATAGGCCTAATGAACACGAAGCTTTATTGATAAAGATCAAAGAGCTTTTCAGCTTTGTGCAAAGAGGAATATATAAGATGAACGATGTTCTGATTTCGAAAGTGAAATCGCGGCTGCTATCATCACAAAATAACATGCTGAAAATATAAGACATGGTAACAGCGAGAGTTTAAGCTACCTACGACTGGCAAGACACTGAACTGACCAACACAAATTTACGGGTAAATAAAATTAAATCTACTCTGCTTACCTGTCCATTTTCCTCTGTAAGAATTCCCGTGCCCATAGCCGTCATTAAAAGCTGCACAGAGTACAATTTACGAAGGTAATGAACGAAACATAACGAAGGACGCACTAAGCGGAGTCAGAGGCTTCAAGCAGCGTCCCCCGGGTGGAGGCCGACCGAACTATAAAGCCATAGAGCCTCTGAGTAACAGACTGGTGATCTTCCCATGTCCAGTATAACAGTGTAGAGGAACACCAAGGCTGCATATTGCTTATTTCCCTCTCCTTTAATTATTATAAAAATATATTATTCTATTTGTAACACAATTGCTCTTAAAAGAAGGATTAAAACAATAAAAATACCTGTCGCGCCAATAAGCATAGGTCTAGCGTTAGCTCGACCAGATTCTTTTCCTTGTTGTTACCATTCATATTGGCTATTTTTTTCTTGGCATGATGATACGATAACTTTTTTTTCTTGGCATGATGATACGATAACTTTTATAATATAGAAAATGTCCTTATATATTCGAAAATCAGCTGTACTTACAATAAGGATTAAATGATATATCACCTTACCAAATGAATAGTTCGAAAACTAGGTCTAGCCTAGGCTACCAAACTTCGCTTTCTGCTTTTATCAATCTATAGGACATATCTTTGATGAAAACATAAACTAAACAAGGATTTAGTTTGACAAATATAAGAAAATACAGCTATTTTTGCTTTGCATCGAATAATAGAAGTTGTTTCCTATGGGCTGTTTACGTCGCGTCGTCCTGAAATGTTCTTACCTGGTGATACACTATGTCCAGTGATGTGCTTTCTGTTAAACAATTTTGACACTGCCTCTGCTTGTCTAAAACTAAAACAATAATAGCACAGACAGTATCCTACAGTCCTACATACTGCAAAGAACTCTTAACGACTGACAAAATACTGCAGGTATCCTTATGCATCACATAACATGTTTAAAAGGCGAGACTTGTTAACCCAAGTAACCTAACGCATATAGGATTACTTGTCGAATATGAAGTATTAATGATGTTCTAATAAAAAATTTAAATTGTTATTACGTTTATGTGCCACAATAATATTCTGAAAATATTTGACAATAAACAGAGAAAACGTATCTGCTGCTAACAAAACAAAGGCCTATATCTGACTAGCATGACAAAACTATGAGCCTACAAAGTTCACTCAGCTTGCGTCACCCGGGAATCTTGTTCTTGAAGATTTCCCATCCCCAATTTCCGCCACCACAAGTTGCACAACGTACAATTCATGAAGATAACGAACAAAAAAATCGCAGATGAAACTACATAGTTAACAGATCATTTGTCTAGGTTCAACGGAGAGACTTTTCCTTTGCAACGGCCCCTCAACAACTTACTCTCTTTGTGAGTTGAATTCAGTTGAGTACTGGATACAATAGCAAAGATTTTACATATATATGCGTGTATAATATATATATATATATATATATATATATATATATGTGTGTGCGTGTGTGTGTGTGTGTGTGTGTGTATGTATGTATGTATGTATGATTTTGTAATAGCCCAAATATCTCTTGACTTCTCCACACCCTCACGCTAATTTAATACTCTTGTGACGACAAAGCCTTGAACTGAGGACTGATACCAGATGGCAACATTAACATTACCAAGTCAAGGAACAGCGAGAAAAAAAAGCAGAAGAAAGATGAACGGAAGAAACTAAACAAATACTTTTTATTTATAGTTTTTTTTTGAAGGGGAAATTCAATACCAGAGATGAACTATGTAAATACTAACGGTAAAAATATAGAGCAGGAAAGGAATTAATGTCAAAAATGACCTTTATCTTATGTGAAAAGGCTTCCGGCAAGGTCCATTCCTCTGAATCCCTTTTAAAGTCTCTTTCTGTTTATCGCAGATAAACATAATTGGCTCTTGCTCTTGCGAGCAAATACACATGTTGACAATAGGTGAGCTTACTCCAACAACCGTTACATCTTGTACTTAGTGGATTGTTAAAAGATTTTTTTTTTTTTTAGATTTTGGAAGGAAAAAAATTCTATTAAAAAACATAGCGCCAATATGCTTGCCCATGCACAAGACAATTTTCCTACATCATAAAAAAAAATTATCGCTGAAGTTAAAGAACGCCAGAACTTTGCTTCACAAAAGTGAGAAAAAACTTTTGTTGTTTAAAAAAAAGCTTTTGTTATAAAAAAAAACATTTGTTATTTTGAAGCTTCTCAGAATGTCGGTTAACTACCGCGATCGCTAATCGACAAAGAGAATACTTCCGTGGAAGTTTGACTGAGTTGGACTTTTCATTTACTCCCGGGGAGTTGAAAAGGTCCTTCAGTGATAATGAATTTCATCAAATAAGTATTTACATACCTATCTCCAAAGAATGTCAAGAAATTCCTTTATAAAAATTTGAATTAAGTATCACTATTTCCACTAACTGTAAAATTTGAGCTCACGGGAGTAAGGAGCTGAAATTACACCTATTACTGTTCTGATTTTGGTGATATATTTTTTTTTATTTTTTTGCCATGAGAACTTTTGCAACTGCAAAAATTTGCAGAGAGTAATTTGCCACCATGACATGCAATTTCCACAAACTCGCGACGTCACGACAACAGGCGAACTTCGTGCTACAGAAATCCCTTGCATTTTTGTTTATTTTTTTCGTAGAGTTTTTTGTCAACTTAAAAAGGAATATATCATGGGCGTAGAGATTTTTATAACATTTTCTTTTCGTTCAGAAATGAAACTTTTGTCATTTGTTCTTGATGCCGAGATTTATTTTCAAAGATTTTTAATTATATAATATCTAGATTTAATACTTTATTCTTCTTATTGGCAACGCTGAAAAAATTAAAAATGCTCGAATTAAAAGTGAAAATTCGTTACTGATCAAAAATAGAAAAAAATGATTTCGCATATAGTTAGATTAATAAAAAAAGATGTAACATGAATCGTAAAGTTAGGTCATTTTAACAGAATTTTAACAGGTCACACCACCCTAGATTATAATAATAATAATAATAATAATAATAATAATAATAATAATAATAATAATAATAATAATAATAATAATAATAAAAATAATAATAATAATGGCTGGAATTCAGTGTCGAATAAAATTTTAAATAATTCGGTTATCTTGGTATATTAAAATAACCACAAACTAACTTCAAGAACCTATTCATTTCAAATAAGGAACAATCACACAAATGAAAAAAAAATCAATGCGATATTTTCAGTGCTAATTATTCTCTGCTTTTGCCATTAACCGAGCAACGAGAGAATCACACGCAGTTCTTTAAGCCTGCTCATCCCCTCAAGCGGTGCATTGCAGGCATTACTTAAGGTTCTTTTCAGCGTCCCTTCGTCCCCTAGCTGGACACCTTTCAGTCCTTTTACTGCACCTCCGTTCATATCCTCTTTCTTCCACCTTACTTCTCGCCCTCTCCTAACAACTGATTCATATAGTGCAACTGCGAGGTTTTCCACCTTTCAAACCTTTTTACTGTCCCCGTTTCAGCGCCTGCCTTTGGCCTAAACCATATATTCTATATTCTATTCAAAGCACGTTCAGCGGCTGCTTTCGACACTGGGAGATCATAGGCCTAAACTATTTTCCCACGTCTCCCGCTGAGAGATTCACCTAGGCAACACCCACTGCCTATGATATCCGGGCAACTTAATGATCTTATTAACGCTCTTGACTCTGGGGGACTGACGTGCCGGGTTGAGTCTTCTTCAGCGATGCGTATCAGCTGTGAGGTATTCTGTTGAATTCCGTGCGCTCGTTCGTTTGTTTACGAAGGGAGAAGGTGAATACTGGTTGGATTGTTGTGGAGGCCGACTGGAAGAGTGTTTTTCAAGATTGTTTTTATTCAAGAATGGGGGTATAAAGGTATAAGGGTGGGAAAATATACGTTATTCAACTCCGTAAGAAATACGAATGCTATTGATAAGATGGAATGCTTACTAACTATGTAAGAAAGTGTACACACACACACACACACACACACATATATATATATATATATATATATATATATATATATATAAATATAAATATATATATATATATATATATATATATATAAATATAAATAAATAAATATATATATATATATATATATATATATAATTATATATGTATATATATATATATATATATATATATATATATATATATATATATATATATATATATATATATATATATATATATATATATATATATATATATATATATATATATATATATATATATATATATATATATATATATATATATATATATATATATATATATATACATACAAACATACAAACATACATACATACATACATACATACATACATACATACATACATACATACATACACAGACACATATCCCTTTTACTTCTGGACGCATGCAAAAGAGCGAATAAATTTCCCGTCGAAAATGTGTTTCTTTTCCCGTCTTTCTGAAGTCTAATTCATTTTTGCCTCTCCCCACCTCCCTCCCTTCGTCCGAGACCTTTGCTTTTATGTTCTACAGGAGAGAGAGAGAGAGAGAGAGAGAGAGAGAGAGAGAGAGAGAGAGAGAGAGAGAGATAAAAGACTTGACTTTTCTCTCACTCGAGTTGTCATGAAGTATTAGAGAAAAAAGGGGGTTGTTTGTCCCTTTTTTTTCTTTGATTTTCAATTATTCAGTATTTTGTAACTGCAGACTTTTTCCTCGCACCCCGCCTTTTTTTTTTATCTTCGATTTCTATTATGAATTTTTTTGCAACGTTTCTTTCCTGTTAAATCCATTTTTCCGTCTTATTCTTTAGATCTCTCTTTTTTTTTCTTTGCCTTTCCATTTCCCATTCTTTTTATCTGTTTTTCTTTATGATACCTTTTCATTCTTTTCTCGCAGTTTCTTTTCATTTTTACCGCTTATCATTTCATTTTTGGATCGGCAATTCCTATTTAGGGGACGAAGAATGAAGATCAGATAGGAAGAATGGATGAGGGAAGAATTAGAAGGCAAAGTTATGGGAAGATGTAATAAATAATGCAGAATCATTCCTTGGGTACATTCAAGGGTATATCAGATATGACGTGATTCAAATCTTCAGAAAACAGGGCCTATAAAATCTTAGAACCAATCTGGAATTTTATCAAATTTTTTCCCCTTCAGGTACAGGATGGCTAAAACAAAATCCGTTCTCAAACACACACACACACACACACACACATGCACACACATACACTCACAAACAAACACAAAAATGCAAGATAAATATATAAACCGTTTGCTTGAAGATTCGTGTCCATGCATATGTATGAAGCTTTCATCGAATTTTTGAAGTGCTAGTTTTGCATTACGTGCATCATAGAAGTAACAGAATCCTTTTCTATCTCTCTCTCTCTCTCTATTTATATATCTATCTCTCTATCTATCTATCTATCTATCTAAACCTTGCAGGCTGGAAGCTTAAAGAAGAGATAATGTTAAATACTTCGGGATGAATTGTTATCGTAGGATATGTTCAGGAAAAATAACCGGAAGCACTTCGAGATGGTCTGGTCATGTGGAAAGATTGGAAGACGAGAGGCTGTTTAAGTGACTGAGTGATGAATTTTCGTAGGAAGGAGGAGATTAGCACTGGAAAGTATTGGATAAGAGGAGTTCAGGAGGAACTGGGAGGGAAAAACATATATGTCTAGAAATCATGAGAATGTGTGCTTGGTAGGGGTGAATGGTGTATGTGATGGGGGTTCGATGGAGAACTGATGAGCCTTCTGTGTTGTTGTATAAAGAGCCTCATCTTGTGGGATATAGATATACTATATATATATATATATATATATATATATATATATATATATATATATATATATATATATATATATATATATATATATATATATATATATATATATATATATATAAATTATTCTTATTGTCTACTATGATATAGTGAGCGAAATTATGGTTTTGTGGTTAAACGATCTCAAAATACCCATTTGAATTCTTTTGAAAGGACTAGACAAGACATCTTTCCTATTTATACAAGAAAAAGACAATATTTGGACGATGTTCCTATAATGCCTAAACCTGACAGATTTTAGTTGGACACGATTCAACAAATTCTTCAATAAAAAGAGGGAAAGCCGGATCAGTTGGAACATGGGCTTATCAACCAAGTTTATTGGTTGCTGTTGGAATGTTTTTCCCGTCCGCCAAAATTTCTCGAAATTTCATGGGAGAAAAATTATAAGTTTTTTTTTATCTTTATTATTTTGTTAATCTCCTCTTTCTTCTGGCCATTTTTGAACATTTAATCTCTGATTTTTATTTTATAAAAGAATTCCTATGAAATACAGCAGTTTTAGGGAAAAATGAAGCAATAATAAAAGCACCCGAAGATCAA
>NC_089761.1:37271772-37274272 GCF_040412425.1 Macrobrachium rosenbergii | reverse complement strand
GAGAGAGAGAGAGAGAGAGAGAGAGAGAGAGAGAGAGATTTATAAGTATTCCCACCTTGAAAACTATTTTAAGCTTCGTGGAAGGGAAAAATAGCATTCCTAACAATACAATCTTTGTGCTGTAAACAAATGAGAGAGAGAGAGAGAGAGAGAGAGAGAGAGAGAGAGAGAGAGAGAGAGAGAGAGAGATTATCGTTATTCTTATTCCCGCTCTGGAAAATAACTTAGGCTTCATGCATGGAAAAATAGCTTACTTAACATTACAGCATTTATGCTGTAAAAAAATGAGAGAGAGAGAGAGAGAGAGAGAGAGAGAGAGAGAGAGAGAGAGAGAGAGAGAGATATAAAACCTTAACGAAACATTTTGCCCAACCAATCTCGCCCACGTTTGAACGAGAAACAATCTGATAAACCCTGGAAGAGAACAAAGCAGAGAAGATATTATTCTCATCGCAATCAGCAACAGCTGTGGCGCTGTTTGACTTTAGTTCATTACTGCCGGCGGCCATTATAATGAACTGGAATCCTTTGGATGAAAGCACGCTTCCTGCATGCTGAAGAGTGATTCATTATATGGCGAGAGTTATCCGTGTGAAGTATTTCATTGTGAAACGTGTATTTCTCTTTGTGGAGAGAGGAGGCGTGCTTTCCGAGTACGATGAATGAAAGGGCGCAGCATAATCGTCATAGGAATTATTTAGGTAAATGGGACACACGGCTCCCTTTGTCGAAGTGTTGAAAGATATTAATAACGGAACTGGACTGTGGGAAAAGTGCAAAAAAAAAATACAAAGAATATGGTATTGGAATATAGAATTGAGGGCAAAGGCCAAGCGCTGGGCCCTATGACGTCATTCATCTCTGAAAAGGAAATTGAGGGCAAAATAGTTTGAAAGGTGTAACAGGAGGAAAACCGCCTACAGTGCGCCGTGGGAGGCGCATTGATGGCGCTACCCCCCTACGGGATGTTGAATACGGTATTACAGAACAGGAAAAATATTATAACTCATCATCGATATATAACTACTTACCTTGGGCTTCTCAAGTAACAGCAAACCTTGGAATTTTGGGTCTAAATGCCATGTCCTCTTATCTATCCGCAGTCTCTCATCATAAATAAGTTGAGAATTACTCCAAAGTAAGAATCTACCTGTGGTGTTTCCATAGGAGACCAGACCATTACCTGTGAAAGTTAGAAATTCAGCCAACACAGAATAAAACTTTTTTTAGAACGTAAATACCTTTTCTCTTCATACAGTACATGCGCATTTAAGTGCTATTGCAGGTGCAACGGTATATAACACGTAACAAAATTACTTGTACACTTAACATAAGAGAGATCGAAAGGGTGGAAAGTACATGCTATTGTCATCTATGGGAGGTTTGGAGAAACATTCAGCCGGGTTTTATGAAGTAATTGTTACGAAAATCGGTAAAGGAGTCGTCGTTCATTTCTGAAGCATCAGAAGCTTTACTGTTCAACAGACCCGTAACTATGGAAAAGTAATTTCATATGAGATGTTTCTGCATTCAAGTTTTTATGAAATCATTGAGCGTGAATGGAATGAAAAATTTTTGATGAGCTGTGCATGCAGGATTATCAGAGTATCGTAATAAATAAGTGTTCATTTTTTTTAAATGGACGTTTTTAAATTAAGTACTGTACCACGAATCCCTGATTCATAAAAACTGCTCGTTATCACAGAGGACTGGAATATGGACATAAAAGCCCACCAATTCAATGGCCCTTCATTCCATCTCAAGTTACGAAATCAGAAATGACAAAACTCTTTTTAGTATGAAATTCCGCCTGATGCTATGAGAGACCTGAGGTATAAAAGTTCCTCGTTATCATAGGGAGATGAAACATAAACACCTGATAATCATTCCTCATTTCGAAGAAGAAAAAGTCCCTCGTTTGAATGGCATCTCACTTTCCTCCACGTTGTTATCACGAGATATCAAAAATGAAAAAAAAATCTTTTACAAATAAAGCTTTTTTTCAAACGTTACGAAATTTCCTCATCACTCGTGAGAGACAACGTGAGCGTTTTATGACAGGTGGATTCAAATACCTTTAATTAAGAAGCTGATTATTTTCTCGTAAATCTTGGCTGTGAACAAATTATGGTGATGCTAAGTTCGCTGAACTCAAAGATAAAATTTCGAGCAGGTGATGTTTCGATTTCTATTGTTACCAAAGGTTTCCCTGACTAAAGTAATTTACCATTCTTTTATGAATGTCTATTGCTTCTACTGGGGTATAGATCCGTTCATTTATTATTATTATTATTATTATTATTATTATTATTATTATTATTATTATTATTATTATTGAAAAGAATGGCCGTCTGGATGACGTCGAGTTTGTATTGCAATTCCTCAATCTCACGAGTCTTTTTTTGTATACAATTTTGTATATATGTATATATATATATGTATGTATATGTATATATATATATATATATATATATATATATATATATATATATATATATAT
>NC_089761.1:37246772-37269272 GCF_040412425.1 Macrobrachium rosenbergii | reverse complement strand
TGTACTAATCCAGCAGCTGGTGGTTAATCCGTGAAGTCTGAATCCAAACTACAAAGGTTATTTTTTTTATGTAGCCATAAAATGGTCAAGCATAGTTCGGTTTTTGTTGTTATTTTGGTAAAATAAACTTGCATGTTGTAGGAACGGTCAAAACAAAAATGATAACGCAAAAAGGCAAAGAATAAAGTCGCGTAAACATATAACTTTATGAAAACATATGTAAACAAAAATAATTTCACAAGCGAAATTAGGTTTTCATTAATAAATAAATTACTAATTACATCTGAATACGCCAATATTAGATTAAAGACGAAGAAAGGAAACTAATCAGAAAAAAATGCAAAAATTATGTTTTTATTATTCAGAGTAAAAGAAATGTAGGTTTCTAATGCCACCTTCATAGAAAAAGTAAAGTTATCAATAATCGTGCTGTATCTGATTTCTATCTATATTATATGAATAAACAGTTATAACCCTAAAGTTCCTATTGAAACTCTTAGCACACAACCAACAGAATCACGAAAGTCAACCCAACCACAAAAAAAAAGAGAGAGAGAATAAAATCATCTTTCACTCTCCTTCTCTAACAAAGGCTGTCTGACAAGCGAACACAATCATTTCTCACGAAATCCATTTCTTTGTATTGAATTGGACTTCTTGGAGTCACGAACTCAGTCACATTGTTCGTTGATTGTCAGTCACGTAGAGGGTAATTGATATTAACAGGAGAAACGATACAGAAGTCAAACTGGATAACTGAACCACACACACCCACACAAAAATGAAAGGTTGGAATTAATGATAGCCTGCAAAAAAATAAACGAAAGAGAAACTACATCAAGTAATTTCGCAACATAAAAATTCTGCAATTGTAATTAATGATTTAAATTAATATTACTGAGACAAGTGATGTAAAGGTTAAGTAGAATTACTTTAGTCATACACACACACACACACACACACACACACACACACGCACACACACACGCAAAACAGCAGATTGTAAAACTACAATGACATAACAGAACGCAGTTTATAGGAATATTCTTTGCTGTTTGTGTCTCTTGTAGAACAATTTCGCAAAGATGACTCCGTGTTGGGATACCAGTTACTCGAATTGGTAGATAAAATCAAGTCACTAATTATTATAGCTTAACAGTATTTCAGATCTCTCCTCTTGGCAATTTGGTATATATCCGAAAAATTAGTTTTCTACTAAACTATCTGTTACATAGAAATCTTCTTATCTAAAATGTGATTATGTATTACAGTAAACATCATATCTGTGAATATTTAAAAATCAAAATATTAAAATGAAAAAAATCTTACATATTCTAGGCACCAAGTGACTAATACAGTAACCTATAACGTAGTAATTTATTGAGAATTTACTTTTCAAAAAACTTAAATCCTTGCTCTCAACAGAGAAACACAAAGGGGTGAGGTAATTCAGTCAGCTTTCCGGTGGACTGTTATCTAGACAAATTAAAAGCAAATACAACCCAATTTGTGCAAATGAAGAGAAGCCGGCCACTATCACCGTGAATTTTCAATAGTCAACAAATGCCAAATCTCGATTGCTTTCAAGAGCAATTATTGAAAGCAATATCCAGGCAGCAATAACTCTGCATTGCTTGCAGCACGATTCCTACGTCTCTCTCTCTCTCTCTCTCTCTCTCTCTCTCTCTCTCTCTCTCTCTCTCTCTCTCTCTCTCTCATGGCTGTCAGTTATCGTTAGATGAGTGAATGAGCAGCTACCGTACTTTTTTTTTTATAATTCTTTTGACTATCAAGGGAAATGTAGTTCTGTTTATATTACCAATAGTATATTTATGTTAAAAATCGCAAGGTAAAGTAGAGAAAGTGAGATAAATAAACGGAGAAAAAGAAAAAAATGAAGTAGGGAGTAATGAGTGATATCGGATTGCTCAGTGAAAAATTGTGAAGGTGTTAAGTATTATTAGAGTATTGTAAGTCCGTAATCCATATTCCTCAGAAGAAGAAGAAGAAGAAGAAGAAGAAAGAAGAAGAAGAAGAAGAAGAAGAAGAAGAAGAAGAAAGAAGAAGAAGGGGAGGAGGGGGAGTAAGAGGAGGAGGAAAAACTGTGATATGAGTTAGTAAAATCGAAAGCAGGAGTTAGTCATAAGCGAAATCATTTTAAAGACAGAAGTATTAATTGATTTAATACTACAAGCTGGCGTCGCAACTTTTCGAAGCCATTGATACTTCAAATATCTCGCACGTTAAGACCATTCATCTGAATGTCAGTAAACACCATTTCCTGAAGCGCAATTCTCTGGGATACTGACAAATTCCCCAAGAATATTCCAAGTGCCTCAGTTGAAGGGGAAGAAATGGCCTCTCTTGGAAAAGGCTTCCTGCGAGATAGTCTGCAATCTAGGTTTGGGAATTCTAATGGAGAACATTTTGGCATTTACTTTTGCCATTCCGGAAATATCTCGCTAAATGGAACAGGATGGGAAGAGGGGGGAGGAAAGATTGTTGAATTTGATAACTTTCTTTATTGGAGGGTCTCAAATAAAGATATAGAACGAGATGATGAAATTTTAAGTGGAAAAGGGTATGTTAGGATGTTGGTTATATGGAACTGAAAAATATTTAATCTTTTCAAAGGAAATGTTACAATTAGCATTATGTGTTGACTTAAATGATTATGCAAGGAGACATACAGCACGGGAGTTCTTGGTTATAAGTGCATTTATATCAATAAGCCTTGAACTTATAGAGTGGGCATCTAGTTATTATACACAGACATTCACACACACACACGCACAAAAATTCATACATATACGTGCGAACACTTGCGTGTATGCGCAATTTTGAGGGTCCTTAATTCTTAATGTTCTGTTGATAACAGCTTCCAGTAATTCTTGCAAATTGCCTTAATGAAGTCACAGCCGAAGATATTAATCAATAGTCTAGTGACCTGAATAGCTAACTAATTATCATCTTCAGCTGTGCGTTCATTAGGGTAATTTGTTACGAGCGCTCAGTTCTGTTCAGTCTGAAGCAAGCAGTCATGCTGTTATGAATATGTGTGTGTATATATGTATATATTTGTATATATATACATATATATAATATATTTACATATATACATATATATGTACTGTATGTTAATATATATATATATATATATATATATATATATAGAGAGATATATATAGAGAGAGAGAGAGAGAGATATTATATATGTATATATACATGCATGTATATATGTATGAATGTATGTATATTTTTAAGCACTTGTAACTGGGAAGTATCAGGACAGAACTCCCAGTCAATAATAACCCCTAGATATTTCTCTTTGAAAGACCAGTTAGGATATTTCTAACCACAATCAAAAGACAGTCCATTAAAACTAATGTCTGTGTCTTTATTTTCCTAAAACCAACAAAGACAAAAATGATCTTTCTATGGTATATCTGACAATGTTATATTTTATTTTCAGCTTGTAATTTATCCCATGATTAATATTGTATTTTATTATTGCATATCTGAATTCACTTCTGGGTAATGCCTCTATCTGTCTGTCTGTCTGTCTGTCTGTCTCTCTCTCTCTCTCTCTCTCTCTCTCTCTCTCTCTCTCTCTCTCTCTCTCTCTCTCTCTCTCCCCGACAAACGTTGGAAGGCCTGTGTTTGTTGTTTATGAAAAAATTTGTTACCAATTTCATGGAAAACCTATAATTGCATATGCAAGGGAATATTTTCAAGTGAACGGGATTGGAATAGTTGACGGTTATAGAGGTCTCCGATATGATTGAAGCCACAAAAAGGACTGGAGGTCTATTACCCTGGCTCTCGTGATGTATGTACAGTATGTATGTCAGTATGTGTGTATATATAAAAGTATATAAACATTAATATATATATCTATATATATATATATATATATATATATATATATATATATATATATATATATATATATATATATATATATATATATATATACACACATACATAAACAAACATATATATATATATATATATATATATATATATATATATATATATATATATATATATATATATATATATAGAGAGAGAGAGAGAGAGAGAGAGAGAGAGAGAGAGAGAGAGAGAGATTTGTATGGCCTGGCTTCTAACGGTATTTGCTAGGAACGAGAGAGAGGTATTAATATAATATATTTTATACTTAATCTCCTCTAATGTTCCATGCAATAATTCAAAAGCAAATGACACTCAGTCTGTGCTTATTCATCAATGACTTCCCTCTGTATCAATAAATAAATTTTCCGCTACATTCTGTCGGCTATTTGTGCAGCCGAAGACCTTTAAAGACCCGATTCATCTAACATAAAAATGGACATGTATTCCCAAATGTATAGCTTAACATTTTCTTATTTTTTTCCCTTGTGACACCAGGGTATTAGAGAACGCCCCCTTTCCTGGAGAAAAATAAAAAAAGAAGTTAGTCATTCGGTAATGTTGCTCGTCCCTCAAACAGCCCGACGGGGGAAAGAAGTACAATCCAGCCTCTGTTGACCTAAAACACTGACGACATACATCCGAATTTCCAGAAGAAGAAAAGTCACCATATGCGAGACCGAACTTTTTCGGTGTCACGAATTGCAGTGGGATTCACTTCGTCATTACCAGAACATCACATTTTTTTTGTAGTTGTTTTTGTTGTAGTTTTTTTACTGGATAATTCCTCAAACATGACACGTGCGATTCAGTGTGGTTTTTTTTTTTTTCATGCGCTGAAATAGAGATTTTTGGTCTGGTGAATTCAATCCGACTGGCATGCAATTCTGATAATAGGCTTACATTTAGTAAGCTAATGAATCCTCTATTATTAAAGGCTTATGGATTTCTGTTTCGGACGTCAAAGATATATTGAAACGGTAAAAAAAGTGTGTACGTGTGGTTGTATGACTGTTTTGATTGTTCTATGTATTGGAGGTTATACATGTACATAGAGACGAACAATATACATATATATATATATATATATACGCATATAAATACATACATATATATATATACTATATATGTATATATATAAATTAAATATATAGATATATATATATATATACATATATATGTATATATATATATATATATATATATATATATATATATATATATATATATATATATATATATATATATATATATATCAAATTTTATCTTTTTATCATTAGATTGAACATCTGCTCAGAATGTTAACTTTCATCTATTTTTCAATGCTTTTAGGATGAGATTGCATTCCTTACGCCCTTCTCCACTCTAATATCGACCCAATACAGTGGACTCTCAGCCAACTGGATAATCCCTAAAGCATATGATATTAATATTGACTAAATAAATCCACTGTATTTAGAGAACGAGGCTACAAAACGTTCTGTCATGAAGAGGCAGATTTCATTACTGAAAATCTAACGAGTAAAAAATAAATGTTAAAAAATCTATCTTTTTTTATTGGTTATTTAACTCAGTGGGATCATAATCTAAAATTGTACCTCCTAGCTGCTATTTGGTTTGGTCATGTCATGACCTCCTTTTCTTTTGAAATAATAATAAAATTTTTTATTTATTATGATATTATGATATTAATAAGATAATAATGATAATAATAATAATAATAATAATAATAATAATAATAATAATAATAATAATATTTTCTTGTATTTCTTTTAATATTTCTAAGAAATAATAATAATAATAATAATAATAATAATAATAATAATAATAATAATAATAATAATTTTGTTTGTTAAATTTACATCAAGTTATGAGAAGTAAATTTAATAATAATAATAATAATAATAATAATAATAATAATAATAATAATAATAATAATAATAATAATAATAATAATAATAATAATAATAATAATAATAATAATAATAATAATTAATGAAAATTAAAATCAACAATAACATGTTTATCCTTATAATAATAATAATAATAATAATAATAATAATAATAATAATAATAATAATAATAATAATAATAATAATAATGAACTTTCAGAGAGGAATATCCCTAACTCATCAGGCATTCCTGTGATAGGTCCCCTCTTAGCCAACCGGGGAAATCGCAGAAGAATCAGAGATCTCTCCTCTGGATAATTTACCAAGAATTTTTCCCTTTTTTTCCGGACGTTACGGAAAAGGCATTTGCGAAGACGACAGCCAAGGGCCATTCTCCTCAAGTATACTTTGCGATTCGTTCTCAAGTCCGGGTAATTAGCGGGCGGTAATAAGGGAAGGTTTAATTGAGTTTTTTCGTTTGGTGTGTGAAGGAATTTTAAACTTTCTGAATTTCGATGGGATGGATTCAGAAGTTTTATATATATGTATATATATATATATATATATATATATATATATATATATATATATATATATATATATATATATATATATATATATATATATATATATATATATATATATATATATATATATATATATATATATATATATATATATATATAATTATAATAAATTTATACATATATAAAGGATTACAATTTTGTGATAATTATCTCCTATTGTTTTTCACTTTCGTAGCTGTCATGTCAAAATGGTAGCGGGGCTTAAGTTCAATCAATAGTATTATTTCTTTATGACGATCAGGTACTATAAAAAGATTCTTTATATACAGATTTCTGTAGATATAATGTCAGCAAAAATTACAAATATGGTTATGTTTACTTTCACTTTTTTTTTGTCTTAACTCTCATGTCAAAATGAAAGTAAGAAAAAGTTGCAATAGTATTTTCTTATTAGTTTTAAGTAACGGTCATGCCTTTAATACCTTGAAAGTTATGTGGATTATTTTGTTTTTTCATAAATGTAAAGTTAATAAAATGTAGAGAGAGAGAGAGAGAGAGAGAGAGAGAGAGAGAGAGAGAGAGAGAGAGAGAGAGAGAGAGAGAGAGAGAGAGAAAAAAATAACAGAAAAATTACTCAAACATAGAGAGAACTAAAGTCATCGGTTTCACGGTTGATTTCGTGTGGTTCACTGCCGAGTTGATTTGGTTCACTACTTGAGATCGTCGGTTCCCTATCAAGATACAAATCTTGATAGGGAACCGACGCACTGCCGAGTTCTTGTGCTTCACTATCAAAGTCTCTCAGATCACTACTGATTTCGTGTGGTTCACTGTCGAGAACTATAGGATCACTGCTGAGGCTTCTGGTTCACTGTCGAGGAACGTAAGTTCGCTGCTGAATTTTTTTGATTTACTGTCAAGAAATGAATGTTCACAGCTGAATTTTTTGGCTAACTTTCGAGAGATGTAGTTTTACTGCTGAGGTTTTTGGTTCATTGTCGAGAATGTAGGTTCATTGCTGAGGTTTTTGGTTCACTTGCGAGAAATGTAGGTTCATTGCTGAGGTTTTTGGTTCGCTGTCAAGAAATTTAGGTTTACTGCTGAATTTTTTGGCTAACTTTCGAGAAATGTAGATTGACCGTTGAAGTTTTGTTCACTGTCGAGAAATGAAGTCTTATTGCTCAATTCTCTGGTTCACTGTCGAGAAACGTAGTCTCAACGCTCAATTCTCTGGTTCACTGTCGAGAAACGTAGTCTCAACGCTCAATTCTTTGGTTCACTGTCGAGAAATGCAGGTTCACCGCTGAGGTTTTTAATTCACCGTCGATTCCGTTAGCGGCACTCGAGTTCATTTGGTTCATCGTCGAAATCTCGCCAGCTTTCTAAAGATCTGGAGCAACGGAGAACGATACCCTCGAGTTCAAATCCAAGATTACCGGCGGGCCAAGTAAATCCGTCGTAAGCTCCAAGTTGCTCCGGAGGAAAGTAGATTCACTTAGGGCGATTGAGTCTGAATAATTTCCTCGTATTTGCTGGAGCCATAGAAAACGTCTCCAACCCCAACGGAGGAGATTAAAGTCTCCCTCTAAATATTTGTCTTCTTTGCCTACGACGCGGAGCTTTCGCAATCGGAAACAGATGCTAATGTTATCTGACTTTATTTTATACGTTTTACAGTTTTAGGAGAAAGGTGATTCCCACACTAACACAAACACAAACATGTATATATATATATATATATATATATATATATATATATATGTATCTATATATAATATATATATATATATATATATATATATATATATATATATATATATATATATATATATATATATATATATATATATATATATATATATATATATATATATATATATATATATATATATATATATATATATATATATATATATATATATATATATATATATCCACTCAATTAATTACGATGTAAAAGGTGCAATAAAATTAACCTAATTTTCTTAGCGAATGGAAACCATATACAATTTGTCGAAGATTTTAAACAGCTTAAATGTAAAAAGAAATATCATATACTGCGTCTTAGATCAGCAGGCGTCTAGCATTGATACGACTGTGTTAAAAGACGTCATGACATGCACTTGCTAAATACTTTGTGAAAAACTCCCCTCCTCTGTCCTTGCATTCAAATGTTTAATTCCATCCATCGCCCTCGCAGAATCCAGAAAGCTTAAATATTCTATTAAATCTGAACCCTTAGTTGACATCGTAATCTCTGATTCTGATCTTTTTGATGACCTGTTTAAAAAACTAATGTCAGTCGATATTCTGGCTTTAATAGGAGTTTCACTCACCCACAGCAATAATCCCCGAGCAGATTACGCCGACTCCCCTTCTTTTCTTGACATTAATTCCCTTTTTAACGTCGGTATCAAACCGCTCAAGTCACTCGGCGGGAAAGATTGACATCCCTTGGCGGTGGGGGGAGAGAGAGAGAGAGAGAGAGAGAGAGAGAGAGAGAGAGAGAGAGGGGAAAAATGTCAGTCAGGCGGAGACGGAATTCCACTCGAGTAGAGCAAATATTGGGACTATGATGATTAGCTAGTTAGGGTTATTGGATCTATGCCTCAATAGGCCTGCCTCTGACCTTTCCTATATTCCTTAAACCCTATCCCCTCTCCCTTACCCCGGCCCCAATTCCCCCTCACCACACCCCCAAAATCCCCTCGGCATCCATTAGCGTCTTAAGGGAAACCCAAACTTGTCGAGAGACTATAAAGAGGTCTTAGTGGAATCGGAACTTCTCAGTGGACTATGATATGAGACGCTGACATTTCTACACGTGCGTTATTCGATGCACATTGAATTCAGTTACTGGTTAGTTAACTCTTTTCCAGTGCAGTTGTTGATTTTATTCACTTCTTGAGAAACTATGAATGGTCACAATTATTTTTTTTCCTTTACATTTTTTGTCAGTAAAGAAGTAGAAAATCCTCTTTACTTTGGAAGATTGAAATTTTCATTTTAACAAAATTTGAGCTGTTTCTGTCTATGATGAACTAAACTAATATTGAACAATCATAACAAAACCGATGCTCACGAGAATTAGTACACAAACTAATATATATATAAATATATAATATATATATATATATATATATATATATATATATATATATATATATGTGTGTGTGTGTGTGTGTGTGCGTGTGTGTCTGAGTGTATGTGTATGTGTGTGTGTGTGTGTGTGACTGTGAGCTTTGGGTGTGTCTTTGCGACTCATTATCATCATGCAAATTTTCCATATTTGTGAAGACAGTCTTCTACATATTATTTTGCAAAATACTAGGGTCGTTCATTTCTCAAATCCAGAACACGTTAAATACAATAGACCATGAAAGCAGTTATATGCAGTTTTGTCAGACGAATATGAATTACATTAATATAATTTGTTCACAAGGTAACTGCATTTAGGAAGAAAAAGGTAACCGAAACTATGAATAGAGTGTAAAGTTTTCGCAATAATAATAATAATAATAATAATAATAATAATAATAATAATAATAATAATAATAATAATAATAATAATAATAATAATAATAATAATAATAATAAATGCATTTAGAAACACGCTATTTCAACGTTATTTTTTCCAATTGGCAAACAAAACATTTCTCGCATTTTCTATTTATATGCTAATGCTTCACTGGAATGAAATTATGGAAAAAACGTGTTTCTCAATTTATTTCATACGTTTTCGGCGAAATTCTTTTTCATGAAGTTACCATTTTCATTTAGAAAGAATATTTCACGAATGGAAATTCCCCACAACAGATATATGCCGTATTTTCAAGCGAAAGTTTTATTTTTTATTCACGTGCTTCCATTATTTGATGCTACAGTTTTTGTTGGTATCATTGCAAGTTAAGCCTCGTGCATGGAGGCAGCTGACTTCCGACAGTGTGTGTGTGTGTGTGTATACATATTTAAACACACACACATATATATATGTATATATATGTAAACATATATATATCTATATATATATATATATATATATATATATATATATATATATACATACTTTTGTTACTTTGATATTTCTTCTTGTGAATGACTGTAATGCTTGATATATTATTTATATATCTGTATGTATGTATGAACATTGTGTGTGTGTAGGCATATATATATATATATATATATATATATATATATATATATATATATATATATATATATATATATATATATATATATATATATATAAACTTTCTGCGTATGTGCCTACATACACGCATACATACAGATATATAAATAATATATCACACATTACAGTCATTTACAAGAAGAAATATCAAAATAACTTAAAGAGTAAAGTAAAGAAAAGACACCTAATAATTCCGACGTAAATTTCAAAGTCCCCCTACCCCCCAAAAGAAATTAATATAAAAAATGTAAATCATTGAAAGCGAACATCAGTGATAAATCCAATTTCATGACAAGGGAATTATGTCCACGTGAAAACAGTCACTGATTTCGATTTACGAAAAAAAAAGAAAATAAAAAAAGTCGATTGAAAAACACCAAACGGACAGATCAAAGCCCCGTAAATCGCACTATTAACTTGATCCAATATTTGATGTTCAGAAAATAACACATATCGCGGAATGGAATTAACTCGCAACGTATAACAGACGAAAGGTTTCACATGGGTTGGATGGGCCAGTCAGTTGTGTTTATTATTATTTTATTATTATTATTATTATTATTATTATTATTATTATTGGTGAAGAAATCACAATGGTGTAAATATGTATATATATATATATATATATATATATATATATATATATATATATATATATATATATATATATATATATATTATGTACTGTATATATTTCTGATATATATCTAAATATACACCACTGTGGATTTCTTCACCATTTTAGTGACTTATGGAATTATTATTATTATTATTATTATTATTATTATTATTATTATTATTATTATTATTATTATTATTATTATTATTATTATTATTATTATTATTATTATTATTATTATTCACAAGATGAACCCTACTCATATGGAACAATCCCACCAAAGGGGGCCATTTACTTGAAATTCAAGCTTCCAAAGAATATAATGGAGTTCATTTGAAAGAAGTTACAGAAGTTAATAGGAAATACAGAAAGAAGAGAACAGTTATTAGAAAAGAAAAACAAATAAATGAATAAAGTAAAATGTGCATAGATGATAAAAATATAAGTAAATTATTATACTAATAATAAAAAATCAAATTTAGCACAAAAAGAGGCTTAGAAGTCAACATGCTGTTAAGCTGACTCAGTGTTTGGTGTTTGGAAAATATAAGGAATAAAAGTTGCAGGACTTATTTGATCTCCATAAAATGTCAAGGTTAATTCACTCAGCATTTGATGTAGAAAAGATTCAAAATGGAAATAAAAAAAAACGACTTTTCATGTGATGTACGATAAACCAATGCTTATCCTCTGGCAGACTGGCTTAATCTCCCTAAGGCTTTCTGGTTAATTGATGAAATATTTCATGATCAGAAAAGGGAAACTAAAACGTATGAGTTAATACATTTTCCGTAAAATCAAGTCTACCCTGATGAAGACTGACTATTAGCATCAACTACTGTATTCGTTTAGAGATTTCTTAGTCTCTGTGAAGTGTCCTTTTCATCTTAAAACACCATGGAATAGTTGATGACCAGAAATTTGAAAACGGATGAAAATAGATTCATTATCCAATATATGTCACAAAAACAGCTTGTTTGGTGAAGAGTAACTGATAGGTTTGGCTGGAGAATTAGTTTTATAGAACTATAATTTTTAGGATGGGCACGTTATTACAGTAGATCCAAAACCAGTTGATCTTAATATTTTAAACTGAAAATAAAATGAAAACAGCGAATAAAGTTTATGATAAACAAACGCTCTTCAAATGGAAGATCCAAAAGCCAGTTGATCTTAATATTTCAAACTGGAAATAAAATGAAAACAGCGAATAAAGTTTATGATAAACAAACACTCTTCAAATGGAAGATCCAAAGCCAGTTGATCTTAATCTTTCAAACTGAAAATAAAATGAAAACAGCGAATAACGTTTATGATAAGCAAAAGCTCTTCAAATAGAAGAGTAACTGTTACCTTTCGTTTCACATTTATATCAGTTCCTTCATCTTCCTAAAGAGACTATGTTAACTGATAGAATATTTGAGTCTTAATAGTTCCGTGAGCCTGTAAACGACTGAAATAATGAATTATATGCTGTTTTATATAAAAAAATAAGAGAATAAACATTATATTATGGTGAACGAAAGCTTATTCTGAGTTAAAGTCACCAAAATCTTTGGTACAGCATGCGATGAAGATCAGAATCAGGTCGGTTGAACTGATTATAAATTTGATTTTCAGGAAGCAAAAAAAAAAAAAAAAAAAAAAAAAAAAAAAAAAAAAAATGGGACGTAATTATTTCGCGACTGGGTGGCATTCAGCTTTAGCTGGGAAATAATCCTAGCATTCATAAAAGTTGATTCATTTAGGATCCGCCTTAATTCCTGGTTAAAGCCATTTTAATTTTCCAGAGTTTTAGCGGCTTAATGAAAGATAAAATATCGTAAAATAACGTCCTCATTCTTTTAATATAAATATTCAAATCCGAGATATTAAGAGCATTAACAGAAAGTGCTACGTAAACTGTTGAATACCTGCATATTGTTCTGGAGAACGCCGCTCTTTCTCCTCTCTCTCTCTCTCTCTCTCTCTCTCTCTCTCTCTCTCTCTCTCTCTCTCTCTCTCTCTCTCTCTCTCTCACCTAGATATTCATAAAGCGATTAAAATCCAAATTGATTTTATATACCTTTGCACTTTCCAGAATAATTTGTTGATTATTATCTGGAATAGAAATTTCGCTTCAGGCTATGAGAGGGTGATTTGTTAAAACCCGGATAAAGCAGGCAACACTGAATGATTTATTCAAGAGAAAATAAGAACGATAATCCCCATGACCCGTGGCGAATGGTTAGAATGGTTATTTGTGCCCATTTAGAATGTAATGTTTGGGATTGTTGCGCCAATATGTTGGATATTTGTGGATTTTTATGTAGGTTCCAAGATTAGAGCATTGCGTGGATCTAGGTCAAATTTGATTTTTATTTTTAAACTGACATTGTTCTTAGACTGAATTGACTACACTTCAGATAGATGCGCAAGTAAATAGGTAAATAAGTCAATAAACAGGGTTTTAAATAAAGTCAATAAACAGGGTTTAAATAGTAAATATATATATATATATATATATATATATATATATATATATATATATATATATATATATATATATATATATATATATATATATATATGTATGTTTGTAAGAATGTATGTATTATACATATACTCACAAATACACAAGCACACACCACACATACATACATATATCTACACATATCTACATTATATATATATATATATATATATATATATATATGTGTGTGTGTGTGTGTGTGTGTGTGTGTGTGTGTGTGTGTATGAATATGCTCTCTACTCTTTGTGTATTCTAATCGTCCCTTGTCTTACTCAACTACACATTGTGGAAAGAGGAGACGAGGACAAATATTCCGGGGTGTCATCAACCTGATTCACAACGCTGTAATTAACAGAGCCTAGAATATATCCTTCCTGTTCATTATTGTCCTGACTTTGTTTTTGTTTTATAATCTCTCTCTCTCTCTCTCTTCTCATCGTATCCATTCCCCTTTTTTATCCTTCCCTTCATTTCCATGATGGTGTTGGCACGAGCACATGAACTTCCGGGATTATATGGGGGTTGACGTTTAGGCTTCTTTATGAACCCATATCCTTTGACGCCTGACGCTACCTGGCTTTATCCCATTATTCTCTCTCTCTCTCTCTCTCTCTCTCTCTCTCTCTCTCTCTCTCTCTCTCTCTCTCTCTCGTAGTTAACAGCCGAATAAATACATAATATTTCAAAAAATATCATTAGATCTATCAAAAGTTCTCAAAAGTTCTCTCTCTCTCTCTCTTGTGGATAAAAGTCTAAGAAATACATGATATAATTTAAAAAAGTCAGTAGCCTTTTATCTTATGTTGAATGTCAGAGATCGAAGAAGGTCCTCTCTCTCTCTCTCTCTCTCTCTCTCTCTCTCTCTCTCTCTCTCTCTCTCTCTCTCTCTCTCTCTCTCTCTCGTGGTTAAAAGCCGAATAAGTACATAACATAATTTAATTTAAAAAAGTCAGTAGCCTCCCATCATATGTTGAATATCAGAGATCTACAAAGGTTCTCTCTCTCTCTCTCTCTCTCTCTCTCTCTCTCTCTCTCTCTCTCTCTCTCTCCGTGGTTAAAAGTCTAAGAAATACATGAAATAATTTCAGAAAGTCAGTAGCCTCTTATCTTACGTTGAATGTCAGAGATCGAAGAAGTCCCCCTCTCTCTCTCTCTCTCTATTCATAGCTTGGAAATGTTCACGAGAGAATGTTTCAAAGCAGATAAAAGTCTGTAGCTTTCTGCCCACATTCCGGTAAACCACCACGAAAGTATTTTGAAATAATTATTTATCTGTTTTTATAAAGTTTCCTTTCTCTCTTTATTTATCTTTGGGTTGGGGAAAGAAATGTGTTTTGAGGGCATAAAATACATATATTTTTTAAAATTATCTCTCTCTCTCTTTGAAACTCCTTTTTAAATCATATTGCAAGTTTCTTTCCGTTTTATGCATTTTTTACTTAGCACTATAATTTGACTGGGTTAAAATGTCAAAGAAATAAATGACCTAATTCGCTATAATAGGGGAAAAATGACTATAATAGAGAAAAACAACCCCAATGAAGGCGTAAAAAAATCGAAACTACAATACAAAATCATTAAAAGATAAAACCAAGAAGAAAATTATACCCATAAAACAGAAAATAAACACAGTGGAAGGGAAAGCGATGAGGATAAAAGGAAAAACTGAAGTAAATTTGGAGATGAGAAGTGAGACGTTAATAGAGAAAATGGAAGAAAAAGATGACGATAATGAAAGGTAATGAGAAGTAATTAACTAAGAATGAAAAAGTAAAATTAAGGTAACTACGAAAAATATTGAATACAAACTAAGAAGTCTGATGGTGATAAAATGATTAACGCACGATAAATGCAACTGAGAACTAAAAATGGAAGAATATTGTATGAGAGAGAGAGAGAGAGAGAGAGAGAGAGAGAGAGAGAGAGAGAGAGAGAGAGAGAGAGAGAGAGAGAGAGAAGAAACAAATGACAATGACTTAAGTCGTGGCCCCCCCAGCATTCCCAGCTCAATTTGTTGCGTTTATGAGATGCTCGGATGACGAACGCAAAAGCGCTACGATCCATTTCCGGGGCTTTATTGTCGCACTCCCATCTCCAGAACGCAGCAATAAATGAAAGTTCATTTCTTTCTGCGCCCAAACGAAGGCTGGGAGGAACTTGGGATCGTCTTCCAAGAGCTAATAACAGGGTTCTTGCTCATTTCTGGACGTCCGGGAACAAGGTAACAGATCTCTAAATTGCTTTTGGGTAAATTAACTAAAGTTCTTTTATCTAGAGCCTTTACAAATATCCGAAGTACTGAGTAACAATATTCTGTCTAAATATTTCATGATAATTTTATAGAGAACCTTCTTTAAACAAAATTTTTTTTATTATACTCTTAAATAAATAATGACTTATTTTGTATGTAATGGCTATACAGATAGGAAAAAGCTTTATAATGTTTCAAAGTTATTTTACTGCCAGCTAGTTTATATTTCTTAAATAATATCATTAAGAAATTCTAACCCAGTACTACATAAAGAAAATAAATGATGAAAATGTAATCACAATTGAAAATAAAAATGTATATATATAAAAATCTGTCAAAAATTTATGTATTTTAGCTTATATATTCCCTAATGTACTGAAAAATATATTTTACTCGTACATAATCATATTAGTCTTCTGGTTACAGAAAACTAAATAAGAACGAGGGCTCATTAACACGATTAATCTTTTTCTATTGAAAATAATAAAATATGGTTAATACATCAAAATATTAACGAAAGAATAGTTACAAGTAAGTACATACCTATCACAAGTTAGGGGAAACGATTCATTTTCATAAGACCTACACACACATATATATATATACACACACACACACACACACACATATATATATATATGTGTATATATATGTTATATATATATATATATATATATATATATATATATATATATATATATATATGTGTGTGTGTGTGTGTGTAGTATAATATGACCTCTAACACGAAATATTTAGTTTCGCAGTTTTCATATTCATGTACATACTTGAAAGTTTTCCCCTTCATCATCTAGGAAGCCAGTCTCCTAGAAATGATTAATTACAAAATGTTGAATATTCTGCCTAATCTTCTTATGCTAACAAGATTTTGAGGCCGTAAATGATTGAGCCTCTCACTAACAGTATTATATTAGGTACATTAAAGAAACAAATTACCGAGAGAGGAAATTAATAGGGAGAGTATAATTTTGCAGTCCTCGTTCTCAGTTTACTAAAGTCCTTTTTCATGACATTTTCTTGAATCTCGGAGGTTCCGCAGAAATTCTGTGGAGTTTGATGGTTGAAGAATAAATAAAATGTCAGAATATGTAAATTGTAACGCAGAGGTTGTCTTCCTCTCATGGGTGGCTTGATATATAGCAAACAGTAGTTACTTTCTATCCAAATAAATTCTCGAGTGGCAAACTTCCCCGAAAATGAGCAGTGTAACATCAACATTTAGATCTTACGAACTTAAAAATACGTTTTTATTTTTCTACGTATTTATTGCAACAGAATTTATGTGAGGTACAGGACAAAATATTATTTTTATATCTTCATATATCTGATTTATATGCATATATATATATACACACATATCACACACACACACACACACACACACACACACACATATATATATATATATATATATATATATATATATATATATATATATAAATATATATATAAATATGTATGTATGTGTGTGTGTGTGTGTATCTACTGATACTGTTTCCTTCAGCGAGAAAGGTACCTACAATTCTGGGATTGTAGTGTAAAAACCCCTGTTTTTTTTATTATCGATGTACAGTACTTCTTTACACGGAAAGGGATCAACTCCTTTTCTTTGTCAGGAGTGGAGGCAAACGAACGATTCATTATTTTTCATTTTAGGTCGAAACGGAACAATAACTGAGCAATGGTGCATTAGAAAAAAGTCACAAGAACACGTAGGTTGTGGGTCGCTCCTATATACGACTGTGCTTCATTGTTTTATGGATATTTGGGAAATGAAAGAGAAACAAATTTAAGGTATTCTCATCCCATAAAACTCTCAAGAGAATTATCAACTGAGAATATTCTGGTCTGTAAAAGGACTTGCTATTTGGTTACGTTTCCTTAAAAAATGTTCTCATCTCTGTCTTCAAACAAAGTGTATATATCTATATTCATCCATGTCCAGTCACGAGAACCAACGAGTAATAAATTTCCCTTTTAAGCTCGGCCTTCCTTCAGTCCTAGGTCAGCCTTTCTAACCACAGGATCCTCTAAATAATCATAGATTGAAGGATGCAGAAATTTATGTTCAGAGGTCATTACAATTTTTTTGTTTATAGGATACACCATCTTAATTTAAAATTGGGCAAGAGACTGATATTTCTATGGCGATAAAATGAGTGTTTTAGTTTTACTGCAATTGCTTCCTATACATACAATGTATTTACTTTTAACGGGTGTCCCCTTTCTCAAATGAGATGGCTGGAACCTCAAACATACTCATAGTAAAGCATACATATATGCGCGTACACATACCATATATATATATATATATATATATATATATATATATATATATATATATATATATATATATATATATATATATATATATATATGTGTGTGTGTGTGTGTGTGTGTATCTGTATAATTGTTTCTGTATAATTTTTAGAATGAAGACTAATCCTGTGTGAAAGGTCCAAGCTTTTGAACAGTATAAGCATTAAGACTATGAATTAATAATCACATTTTGAAACTGACGTATCATCCAGCTTTTGGAGTGTGAAAATTAACCATAATATTTACTGCAAAGGAAAATTCATACACTTTCACTCTTGCGTATAAGTATGAGTGTGAGTTCGCAAAAGGAGAGAGAGAGAGAGAGAGAGAGAGAGAGAGAGAGAGAGAGAGAGAGAGAGAGAGAGAGAGAGAGAGAGAGAGAGAGAGAGCGGTTCCTATCAGACGGGTGATTATAGGAGAGGGAATTTCCAAGAAAAGAATAAGTGATCTAATTAGAGATTAGGTCTTTTCACATATGGGATTTTCATTCATCTTCGATTTAAGGATATAACTTTATCAGGGACCCAAGTTTAATTACCATTTCTCTCTCGTCGTCTTGTACAAATCTAATTCTTCTTGTTCTTGTTCTTCTTGTTCTACAGTATATCTCAAAGAAACCAATATGCAGTCGTTATCATTCATTAATATTATAATATTCTTCCGATATTCTTTACATCAAAGTTATTACATCAAAGTTATGATGATGACGGAAAAGATATTATCGCCATTCCTTTCTTATTCATAAACGTGTACGTTCAAACTGACAAGAACGAGATTGCGGTATTATACCTTTCTTTAAAATTTTCTGGGTGCTTTTCTTTTTACTTTATTTTGTCTTTATATGCGTTACGATGTGGTAAGCGAAGGGAAATCCTCTAAATGCAAAACCTATTGTTCGTTGTATCGTGGTATTGGATTCTCCATTACTATAAGCGGACGAAAGTCTTGGAAATCTCGACAGAAGTTATAGCAAATGGTGATGTCTTACTCTTCTCTGTTGATGAATCTCTCTCTCTCTCTCTCTCTCTCTCTTTGTTTGAGCTCATACGTTCCTTTAAATAACGGTGACACAAATACAGGGACTAAAAATACATTATAGAAGCTATAAATAATGAAAAATCCATAAGATGGATTTCTCTGTCTATCCATCTATCTATCTATCTATCTATCTATCTACCTACCTATCTATCTATCTATCTATCTATCTATCTATCTATCTATCTATCTATCTATCTATCTATCTATTTACTTGAGCTCATACGTTGGTTTAAATAACAGTAACACAAGTACAAGGACTTAAAATACAGTATATTGCAGAAGCCATAAATAATGAACGATCCATAGGAAGGATTTTGATAAAGTCTACGGTAATACATCTCCATATTTCATTATCTATGTCATTTATAATGTATTTTACATATTGTTCCAATGCTAGAATTCCATATGAATTTCATTGATCAATCATCTATTTCATTGAAGTGGCAAAATGTTTATTGATATAACAGGATTAATATAACATATTTCTTATCTTAACAAATGTATATATAGGATAAAAATGTAAAAAAAAAATTGAGTATCGAACTGAGATTATTTATGCTCAAACTCTTGTGATATTTATGGATAAATATGAAACTAAATATGATACGTGCATTGGTAAATTTTCCATTGAAATTGATGTTATCTTTGAAAATAGGGGTGGAAGTATGATTTAAAATATTTCTTTTCAGTTTTCAAGTTTTTGGTGTCAAAATGTAAGCTTTCGTTACTTAAAAAAAAAGAACCTACTATGATTTTAAGTTCTCTTCATACATACATACATACTGTATATATATATATATATATATATATATATATATATATATATATATATATATATATACATAGATACATACATACATATATATACATACATACATACATACATACATATATATATATATATATATATATATATATATATATATATATATACATATATATATATATATATATATATATATATATATATATATATACATACTTTTATATACATACATACATATAAACCAATAATGGCTATATATGGAGTACTTCTTTTCAATGTACATATATCCATTTGCTACGTAACAGAGAAATGAATAATAATAAGTCAAATTAAGGCCTTTTCCTTACCTAAAATTAAATCATCATCATTTTTACATTACTGAAAGATAATTAATAAGCTCCAAAGAACTCATAACACTTTTGCACAGAAAACTGACACTTCAGAAGGAATACCTGTCGAATTTGAAACACTTCAAAGGATGACTAGTGACGATAAAAGGAATTTCAGTCCAAGTTGAAAGTTCGTCAACTCTTGCAGTTGACGATGGGAAACATGCAACTGCCGGTAATGATTTTCTTGCATGCAAAGTTAAATTACCCGATATTTGGAGGTCTCTGGCGCACTGGAGTAACTTTTTTACGACGTTGAAGTTAATTTCTGTATGATTTTGTAATTATGAAACTCTTTTTATGCGCAAAAGTCGAATTGATATAGATATATATTATGGAGATGTAATTGGTCCTCGAGAAGTTTTTTTGGAGTGTATATAAACACAAACACACACACATATATATATATCTATATCTATCTATCTATCTATCTATCTATCTATCTATCTATATATATATATATATATATATATATATATATATATATATATATATATATATATATATATATATATATATATATATATATATATATATATATATATATATATATATATATGGTAGTATGCTTTATTTCGTATCAATGATCTACAGTATAGATGGACAGATAGATAGATAAATAGATAGATAATCATAAAATTTTTAATTTTTATAAGACCATTAGCCCATTATCTTCCCAAAATCTCTCTCTCTCTCTCTCTCTCTCTCTCTCTCTCTCTCTCTCTCTCTCTCTCTCTCTCTCTCTCTGTCAAAAACAAACTTGAGTTAGAAGAAATAGTAAGCCATCACTTCACTACTGATATTACATTATGACGATACGATGTTTGACGCCGAGTAAACAACATATTTCTGCACTTAGTTTTTAGTGACTTAAAATTTCAGATAAAATTGTTCATGATTTGAGTGTTCAGTGAAAAATGATTTTAGTGACATGTAGAACGATAAGCAAAGCAGATGTATGTTTTTGTTTGTTAGGCAAACAAAACAACTGCCTGAGTATCGAAGCATTTTATGTAAACATGATAACATATGTTTCTGTCCATTTAACATAAATCATATTGAGCTGTAAACTATTCCTGCCTTTTAACATTTTTACACCTTTGCTTATTTCACGAGAAATTTAGAGAGAGAGAGAGAGAGAGAGAGAGAGAGAGAGAGAGAGAGAGAGAGAGAGAGAGAGAGAGAGAGAGAGAGAGAGAGAGCTGGTAACAATATGCTTTTACTTTGATTTGCACGCGTATTTTGCGTCACCTGTCATCAGGCAAATGAAACTATAGATTTTTCAGTGCAGTCCTTACCATGGCGAGAGAGAGAGAGAGAGAGAGAGAGAGAGAGAGAGAGAGAGAGAGAGAGAGAGAGAGAGAGAGAGAGAGAGAGAGGTAGTATTATTATCCGAATCTGTCAATACATTTTTCTAGATGTTATTTGTCAATGAAACTGAGTTAAAAATTCTCTCTTACATTGTCATGCACAACATTATGAGAGAGAGAGAGAGAGAGAGAGAGAGAGAGAGAGAGAGAGAGAGACAGAGAGAGAGATGACATGATGTTGTTTCAACTTTGTTCTTCATTTGTAATAAAAGTGAACTTCAATTAGACATTTAAAGCAGTAGTTCCTTCAACTGTACACCGTGGCATCGAGAGAGAGAGAGAGAGAGAGAGAGAGAGAGAGAGAGAGAGAGAGAGAGAGAGAGAGAGAGAGAGAGAGAGAGAGAGAGAGAGAAACAACCTGACTAGCAGCAAAGGCAAGATCAATATTGATATTGCACGGGATTACACCGCAACATTTTTCTGCTGGGAAACAAACACTTTCTCGTTTGGCATCTGGGGCATCGGGTGGAATAATGCTCGTTCTTTTTCCCAGTTCTTTCTGGCACGTGCTGTGTACTTCACACGTATTTCAAGGGCGTACACGAGTGTACGTATGACCCTAAACATGTATTCATATGCATGAACACGTAGGAAGAGGTGTGTAAGCACCACTTTGTGTCCATTTCTTAAGAGACCCAATGTTTCCCTGTTGATCTCGACAGTGGGTTATGTACTTGATGGCTGGTCGGCTGTAGTTT
>NC_089761.1:37236772-37244272 GCF_040412425.1 Macrobrachium rosenbergii | reverse complement strand
ATATGAGTCCTTTGGAGTGAAATCATTTAGTGAAATGCTTTACCTGCAACTGTTCGTGTGGGTTTGAGTTCATGGGCTTGAATATTCATGCCCCCGCCCTCTGTCTTGCTCTCAACTCAGACTTCAGGTGTGATATTCTCGCTTCCTTGCACATTAAATAAATTCCAAAATCTTGTGACCATTTACTCTCGGGGCCTCCCGTCGCTTGTCACTTTCTAGAAAACTATGACATATTTTGTTTAAATATGTTATGTGATGTAGATTTTTCTATGATAAAAAAATTTGTTTTGTTTTGTTCTTTTTTATGATTAGATGTGCAGCAAGAATTTTCTCGTATCGTGCATTTTACTTTATGCTCTTTGCTGTGACTGAATCTTATGTTATTTTGGGGAGAGAGGGTGTTGAGACGGGAGGGATTGTTAGAAATTGTATATTTATAAAACAAGATTTTATTCCTGACATTTAACAGGATGAAAAAAAAAGCGGTGCTTTTGTAAAGAATTTACATATTCATTTTAATATATCTTCCTACTGTTAGTTCCTAAGTACGGTTGAACTGTTAGACAACTTATATAATCATTTACTAATCTACTAATGCTTAAAGAAAATTAAATCTAAATTAGGGAGTAGATTAGGCTCCTGATAAATAATATGAAAATAATATTTATCTCATTACTTCAAATCGTATTCGGTGACAGAAATATTTCTAAAGGTCCTTCAGGGACCTGGGAGTACCAAACTGTCCAGAATTGAGTCAAGGACCTCTTAAATACCTCTTAATTAACAAGAGAAAATAAGGGATTTGTGTGTGTGTGTTGTGTGTGTGTGTGTGTGTGTGTGTGTTTGGGAATTTCCATCATTCCAACACCACTTGAGCTGACGGAGTGTTTGACTGTAAATCAAAAGCGAGGTTATGTGATAAATAAAAAGTAGATGAAAATGTGATAAATAATAATCTGATAACAGGTAAATGTTATTTCTTCAGTTTGAAGAAGATTATTAAGAAGATACTCAAGATACCACGAAAAGATTTAAACAATAATTTTCACACAAAAAAATTAATGTACAGAGGATTTTTATTCTGATTACTTTAATAAATGCTATAGCAATACTATCCATTTATACATAATATGAGAAAATATTTTTCGTCTTATTACTGAGTGCTGATATAAGTCCTTTTGCGTTTGGGAACATGACTGTTTCAATAATTCCTTTATAATGATGGCTTCAATACATGGTCAGTCAGGATTCTTTTGATTATAATCATTGTTGTATCATATATATTTTTTGCTTATGAATGAAAACTCACCAATATTTACTTCCGTATCCAGCAAATTTCCAACTGGGTGTAAGGAAATCCATTAATCTTGAGGACAGTGACTAAAACTCCGGAAAGGAAGCGAGTTTTCATCATTCGTAAAAAAAGGAAAAAAGAAAAATAAATTAACTTTTTCTCTTCATCGTCGCTGTTGTAACTCGTTTGGGGAATGGAATTACTTCCGGAATTACCCAAACGCACCTAATGTTTAAAAAAAAAATACCATTTTTCTTTATTGAATATTTCGTGTAATTTATTGCAATGGCTATTTTCGCTATCATCCCACAAACTGTTATTTTTATCGTTCAGTGCAACATGTCTAGGGTCTTAGTTGAACTGAAGTTTTTGACGACCGAGGTGAATAATTCTGAATAATGACATGACGTATGCAGAATCTATAACATTCCCAAATAGAGATTCTTATGTAAGAGAGAATTTATGTGTTTTATAGCAGAGGTAGCTCTATTTGTATAGCCAAGGTTTTGGGTAGTGCTCGAATATACTGGCTCGTTCTACTGGTATAAGAGGGGAAAATGAATACGAATTATACGTTGTTTCATGGAATATAATACTAGCTATTACAGTGCTTATTAAACTGATATTTCTTTTTACCTTTGTATGTTGTTTGAGTGTGGGTATTTTCAAGGTTCCTAGTTTATCATACTGATTTTTTTTATTAGATTTCTTGAAATTTTGAAATAATTGCTCTTTGATAAAATTATATTAAATTTTGTCAATTTTTTTAATGTTTCACGTACGCATTTTCAGGTCATTTTAATATTTCTCCAAAGAACTGAAGTTTATCTTTATATTTATGAACGCAGTAGCCAAAAGTTGAATAAAAAGTTACATTCATTTTATATTCATGAATAAAACACAGATATTCAAACTAGCAATTACATATATGTCATCATAAGTCAGAGAGGACAAATGCAACAGACAGAGGTTTAAACAGTCATACCGCTGAAACACTAAAGCACGTAACTCAGTTTATGTAGATGCAGGATGAAGTATGATATCATCTTTAAAGCCGCACTTCACAGCAATCCTTCTGATTTTAATCAAGTCGACCACAAGCGTGGTATGGTAATGAAGTGCTGTGATGCGTTGAGCAATGAGAACCACGTCTTCTTTTCTGCATTAATTACGTCAATTATTATTAATCTAAGTGTCGTTATTTTAGTTGCTTATAATTTTTCCTTCCTTCTCTCTCTCTCTCTCTCTCTCTCTCTCTCTCTCTCTCTCTCTCTCTCTCTCTCTCTCTCTCTCTCTCTCTCACTTTGTATCTGAATGCTTTTGGTGTGAATGCCATAGTTTGTAAGCCAATAATAATAATAATATAATAATAATAATAATAATAATAATAATAATAATAATAATAATATAACAACAACAACAACAACAACAACAACAACAATAATAATAATAATAATAATAATAATAATAATAATAATAATAATAATAATAATAATACAAACAGTTGCTTTATCTGTCTCTGATAATTCAATAACCAGCATTCCATTTATATTTACATATTACTCTGTGTCTGTCTTTGTTTTCTGTATACAGACACGTTCGTCTGTCTTCATGACCATCTGGTTCCCTTCTCCTCTGCTCCCCTTCAGACATTTGCCCTGTCTTTAATTTCCTATTTCTGTTGCATTTTCCCGAGTGGAAGAGACTAGCAATACCGTAGGACACTTTCTCTAACATGAAGTAATACTTTAAATACAATAAATACATTTTATTCTGGATATTTTGTGAATAGCACCAAAATGTTATTTTTTGGTGATGCCATTAAAAGGGTCCATTCATTCCGTTGCCAAAATCAAGGTTTTCATTGGATATAGTCATAATAAACTAGAGATTAATAATACATCATTGAAATATCAATTTAACATAAAACATATTTAAATTCCCAGACATTCACTAAAGCTTTGAAGGATTTTTTTTTCTGAAATCGCCCTAAAAACTCTTGATAAAAGAAGAAAGTAAATTCATTCTCAGTTTATTTCTTTATGGCAGCCCAACGTATCGACCCAAGATAATGTCAGTGGTCGTTATTCGACCGCCAGTAAATCTTCGGAAGAATGAAAGTACCTTTCCTGCCAACATTTAGAGAAGGATCCCTTCTTTTTCGAGTCATATATAAAAGACCACTCATTAAAGTGGTCTTCCAAACGTCTTTCAATTATTCAGGTGATATATGTCCTTCAGTCACTCACGCTATAAAAGTCCCTCATTGCCACAAGGTGTAAAAAGGTCTTTTAAACATTTCTGTTTTAAGAGTTTGATTTTTTCCAGTTTGGAAAAAGGTCACAGATCTTTCAAATGATAATTTTTTAAAATTACTTTTACCATGAAAATGTCACTTCCTTCTCCATGTGTAACAGTCTTTTGTATATTAATTATTCACAGAGAAAAGTTTTAGTCTCTTTAAGACGTAAAAGAGACTTTCAATCTTTCAGGTTATATTCTTTTTGTTCTCCAGATACCTAGAAAAATCTTTTTTTTCTTCAAGTTATAAAAGTCTGTTAATATCATGTGGCGTATCAACGTTCTGTAATTCTTACTGCCAGGAAAATATTTTAAATCTCCATATTACAAAAATGTCCAGCAGGTATTCGAGGCATAAAATTAAAATGTTTATTAATTCTTAATGTTAGGAATGTCACTTAATCCTCATGGTCTTATCGTATGCATTAGATAGTTTAATCCAGCAGAAAGTCTTGTAATTCTCCAGGTCGTGTAAAGATCTTAATCCATTAGGTCATAACACTTTTTAACTCTTCGGGTTTTAGAGCCTTTTAATCCCCTGCTTATTTGAAAGTACTATAATACCTAAGATCCCCAAAAATATCTTTTAATATGTGAAGTACAAACAAAGATATTCCTTTTGCTTTTATCGTGGTATGAAATAGACATGAGCTGAAAAGAGAATCATATAATTTTAATTTATCATCTCAGTTCTTATTATATTGAATCAAAACACACATATATATATAAATAAATATATATATACACACACACACACACACACACACACACACACACACACATATATATATATATATATATATATATATATATATATATATATATATATATATATATATACACACAATAGGAGAGAAAATCCCCAAAAAGCTGTGAGCATTTGTAAAGACTGTATGACTTACGCTTTAGATATTTTCTTTAAAAACATAAAAATGATGAAACCTTAGTCTTACCGAATACGGATTGAAAGAAATAGAGAGCAATAATCACACGTTATCAGAACACACAAGACAAACTGTTAAAGAGACATACAGATCGTGTCATTCTTTCCAGACGCTTTTAACACGATGAGCAGAAAACTTTCCTGTGACCGGAACAAAACGAAATGAGCGACGTGAGCGAAATATGGAGTTATGAATTTTAATTAATCTCAGGAAATGCATTCACTGAGTTAGATGTCTCATTTGGCATTTAGAATTGCACGCTCATCCTCGTTTTGAACGTGAAATGCCGTGATGAGGTGATGCGTGGCTGTTTTGCGTCTCCGATCGATACCAGCTGAACTCGGCTGTCCTGTATTAGGAACAAGGAAGTAAGTGGTCACAGCGCAACTGTAATTGAGGCTTTATGCTGTAAAGTTTCTTGGCTCAACGTAAAAACAAATAAAAAGCTCTAAATACTTTTGAAATTTATTGACAATTGGAATATCTGTACTGGAAGTCATGTTTTCCTGCATTTGTTAAGGAAATTGATGTTGTGTTGAACAGTAAACGTTTGAAGTGAATGAAAATCAGAGCTGATCGTGTTAAACTATCATTCCTGACTTCCGCATGATTTTCCTTTTCATATTCATTTTAACATAGATCTTATTATTTTTTTTTGTTGGGGTGGGGTGTGGTCAGGGTGTGGACGTTTATACAGGTGGGTAATATTTATCACTGTTTTGCATTCGCAATCATAATTAAAGGAATCAGAAACAATTAAATTGAAGAAGCTGCAGTTATTAAAACAATCACAGAATATTCGTTATCATTTGAATATAATCATAGCGTTTCACATAATAATAATAATAATAATGCAAATCTTCTCACAATCCCGTGAATATGTTTATAAAAACAAAATCCACATTTATGTAAAGTAAGAATATTACAAATGATAAAATAAATTCCAGGAGCTTTAGAGCCTGCTCAGCTCCCTTCTTCAGCTAATATGAGAACTTAAAACAAATAATCACGCATTCTTTACAAAAAATGCGTTTCCAAACAAGCCAGTGCGTCTTGTTTACCCTTGCTTTTAAAGTTTGTTTTTAAGTTCTCATAACAAGACTGTAATAATAATAGTTTATTTTAATACAATAATAATAATTTAATAATAATAATAATAATAATAATAATAATAATAATAATAATAATAATAATAATAATAATTTAATTTCAGCATACTTCTAATGAGGTATTTTATTTTAATCCGTATTTTCTCTAATCAAAGTTCGAGGAATTCTCATCCATCTATGACAGTCTTCACAGGCAACTTTCAAAGGACAAAAATTCTTTTAATTAAATAGCAGATATAACCCTCTGGTCTTGGACCATAAACATGACAAAATATCATCTGATGATTTACAAACAATTCTAATTAACAAATCCTTGTTTCATGAAATAATAAATATTCTCAAGGATAGTCCAGTCTATATATATATATATATATATATATATATATATATATATATATATATATATATATATATATATATATATATATATATATATATATATATATAAACTTACACAATAATAATATTTAAAAAAAAACAGCAAACCCCAGAATTTATAGCCATGATTCCACCGTGACATCCTTCCAGCAACAGCCACGTTGGTCTTAACCTTCATAACTTATCTAGTCCCAGGGAAACAAGAGATGACTAATGCATAGACCGCTAGAGCGACTCCTGTGTCGCTTAATCATATGTTTTCTGTCAGAGTGTTCCCCATTTCGCTTCAATTTAAAGGTGCTGGATGTCTTCTCTGCTTAGTTTCATGAAGCAAATGAAGATCATTTTAAGGTGAATATTAGTTTTTCGGTTTTTTTTCTCAAGAAGAGGAATTAAATAGCTAATAAGTTAGTGGTGGGAGCCATTTCGACTTCTCTTTTTGATAAACATTTTCATTCAAAAGGAATACAGTTTTGGGTATTCTGTCATATCAAAATATATACAAATAGGAAACTATATATATATATATATACATATATATATATATATATATATATATATATATATATATATATATATATATATATATATTAAGTATATATATATATACATACAAATATATATATATATATATATATATATATATATATATATATATATATATATATATATATATATATATATATATATATATATAATGGTTCTACAATGGTTCTTTTTCATTTATGTTGTTGTAAAGAGGGTTTGATGAAATATACATTTTGTTTGTGTGTATAGAGAGAGAGAGAGAGAGAGAGAGAGAGAGAGAGAGAGAGAGAGAGAGAGAGAGAGAGAGAGAGAGAGAGAGAGATCCGGACAAATCTCACCCCTCGGTATGGGGTATTAACCTGTATTTGCAATGAAGTCTGCTATCCCGCGCCGGCAAAATCATTTTGTGTTGCAGCTTGTGAGGTCTGTACTTATAAGGCATATATATCATGTTGACATAATCCTCCCCTGTGATACAGAAACTGGATTTTCGTGGTGATTTATTTGCATGCTGTATGAGAGAGTCGCTCTGAGGGAGCGGTATACGTTTGGAACAATTTCCTCTCGAAAATTTTCGAATCAGATGGACGTCAGTCAGGGAAGCTGCAAATGCGAATACAAAATGATTTTCACATTCATAGTTGGCCATTGTCATATTGCTTCTTTTGTTATTAATGAATAAATTTATTATTGTAGACTTATATTTTTTCTAGATTCGTATGTCAAATAAAAGAATCATGAACTCTAGCAAGTCGGGGTTTTTTCTTTGGTTTGTGCGGGTGAATTAGTATTAAGCAATTTTTTCTTTGGGTATTTGATAAAGGTTGTTAATAATAGTTAATGGTCATGCATATTTATGGTATATAGAAAATACATTATATGAAATGATAACAGACTTCCTAATTCTATTTCTACTGTATATGTAAAAGCGATTTTCAAGAATATA
>NC_089761.1:37224272-37231772 GCF_040412425.1 Macrobrachium rosenbergii | reverse complement strand
ATATATATGATGATACTATCGTCCTGCTTTCATAAAAGTATTCATTTTAGCTTTATTCATGATCTTTTCTTATAGTTACCAGTGTTTAACGTAACACTAAATATTCATTCTTTATGGTCAAAATAACTTTTCCTTTACAAAAAATAAAAAATAAAATACTCAAGACTCCTCAAAAACAGAGAGAAAAAACGTCCTTCCTTTCGCAAAGCCTCACTTCTGATTCAGCATTCACAAACACTTCATCTGAGTCGGTGGCATTAGAAGGAGTTATAAAAAAACTCCTTCATTTTTCTATCCTTAATTAGCGAGGAAGGAAGTAATTAAGACATCCTTGACTCAAGTAAGGATAGTTTAGGATGCCAAACTTCCCGGGGAACCTTCTGGAAAGAGCGCAATTGAAGTTTAGCGAAAGGAAGTTTGCGCAAGAACAGTTTGCGCTGGTGAAGTTTGCACTATTGAAGTTTGAGTTTTTTTTTGAAAAGAAGGATTTACTTTTGGCATCAATTCTCTATGTCTGTCTGTCTGTCTCCCTCTGCGTGTGTCCGTTTTTTTATGACTCTCTATGATATTACAAGAGACAAGTAATTAGCATATTTAAATGTCACTCGAGGAATTGGACATATTAATTTTCTTCTCTCTCTCTCTCTCTCTCTCTCTCTCTCTCTCTCTCTCTCTCTCTCTCTCTCTCTCTCTCTCTCTCTCATATTTTTCGTCACTAAGAATGCTTAGAATTATTCCCAGCAGGGACAGATATGAGTTATAAGTACGAGCTATAACACACAATGCAATAAGCAGTATGTAATTAAATTCCGAATTAAATGACAAAACGAAGACGCTTCCACTTTCACGCACATCTTTGATTGGAAGAAGCGAATAGAACTGGTTATTGATCGGTTTTATTATTTTCTGCCCAATGTAATAGAATATGGAAACAAATAGACAGCGTGCACTTGGCAGTGTTGCATAAATGACAGGATTTAATTAAGTACCTAACGAAATCCAATATAACGTCATTACTACGAAGCTAATGTTTATTGCTTGAAGGAAAACTGAATACCCACATATACATGTATACACACACACACACACACACACACACACACACACACACACATATATATATATATATATATATATATATATATATATATATATATATATATATATATATATATATATATATATATATATATATATATATATATATATACTTTTCATTTAGAGAGAGAGAGAGAGAGAGAGAGAGAGAGAGAGAGAGAGAGAGAGAGAGAGAGAGAGTATGAACACAATACAATTAAGTTAATTTCGGAAGCGGTCTCCTTAAGAACAAGTCTGAACCAGGAAAGGCGTCTGTTAATAACGATGATGTATTGATCTCATTTTGTAAAAGGTGTATTTCAAAACCTAAAAATCGCAGAGAGCGCTGGAAATATAAGCGTTGAGCTCTTTCAGGAGCAATGCCTAGAGAGAAACATAATTGGCTCACGCTTCGCTGCCGCACTGGATTTAGCCGGTAAGGTCGGCAGGAAACCACGGAACGCCTTCTCGACCGAGGACTTTTGGATCATTAGTGTCACCTGACCACATGATCTGAGACGTCACTTTTCCGTCCGCACGTTACATAAAAAACGGATAAAATCTCCACAGTAAACGTTCCGGGCTGCACTAGAGCAAGAGCCCGTGCTAGCATAAAGCCAGCTGCATTTTAAACGACAAAAAATGACAATAAATCAGAATTCTGGGCATTCTGTGTATGACCCTTCCTTATAAGACCATTGAAAGGTATGTTTCATATACATAATTGGCCTGACCGTTGTCTAAATTACTCGAGCAATGAATTTGGGGAAAAAATTAATCCAGAAAAAGTCAAATAAAAGCAAAAAAAAAAGAACAAAAAGCACGACGGGGCTGTAATGAACTGAAGTTAGAATTAACAGTCGACTTCTTAATTAGAATCACACCTTTAATTAAACTATAAACGGAAAATAATGCGTAATATTCACACAAAAGCGGATATATACAACAGTAATCTAGAGTCTATACTAGTTTCTAATTATGTTTGTATTGTCACTATAAAACCTAATTTATATATATATATATATATATATATATATATATATATATATATATATATATATATATATATATATATATATATATATATATATATATATATATATATATATATATATATATATTTATTTATACATACATATATATATATATATATATATATATATATAAATTGCATATATATAAATTTTGTGAGCCTTGCTTACTATTCCTGGATTATTAAGAATCTAGGACCCCTTTTCGTCATTCCATAAGTCCCCATAACATCTTACACTAAAAAATAATGGGTTAGAACATTATAATTATACGAAACTGATATTCATTTTATTCTAAACATTATAGTAACTGCGATTACTTTCAACCTAGCAATACTAAGCGAAAGAGTGAATTAACGACACACGAAAATATATAAAAAGCCAAAACCTCTTGTAGCCCTACGTTAATTTTATATTAATTTCCCCATTCTTATTTTTGTCTCGTCACCTTGCGTAACTGTGTTGCCTCACGTGCGTGTGGCTGTCATTGTGGCCAGATTATTAAGCAATAGGTTTGCCAGGATGGTAACAGATGGTCCCCTTTTCCTGGCGTTGCCTTGGGAAAAGGCCCAGAGGGACTTTGTGGTTATTAAAGAATAAATCTGAGAGAAGAAGAGGGTTTTGAAGTGATCGCATTGCGTGCCGCGCTAAATCATTCGAATGGCGTCATTAATCAGTTATTAAAGAAGTTTTAGCGTTCTTCTGAAGATGCCAACTCATAAATCATGTTTTTGGAGACATGGAGATTAAGAAGAAGAGAAAAAGAAAATAGAAGATAGTGATGATGTTGAGAGAGAGAGAGAGAGAGAGAGAGAGAGAGAGAGAGAGAGAGAGAGAGAGAGAGAGAGAGAGAGAGAGAGAGATTTTTTTCATGACGCATAGTTGCTGGAAAAATATTTTTCTTTTATAGAAATATTTTATGTTATTTGTGTCCAAAAATGTAATTATTTACACGGTTTTATCTATTAGAAGTCTAATTGTACAGAAATAGGATCCACTACCTAAAAATGTTCTCTTCTTAAGTTAATAAACGAATATTGATACTAATTAACCATTACTGTGTGTAGCTCATTAATTAACTTCTCATCTACTCCTATTTTAAAAGTCTTAAAATACTTTAAATTAATTTTTTAACAAATGAGTAATTATATTTTATCAATTAACAATAAAAAAGTTCACAAATTTAACTTGGAGGTGAATTCTGTAACGTGGCAGGGTTGGAACCTACATTCAGCCATACATAGAGAACTGTAGATGGTATCAGAGTTTCATTCTGCCTTTTACTATTCATTTCTTTGTTTCTTCCAACTGAGCTGACCAACTTCCTTAACTTTATCTCGCTCCAAACTCTCACATCTCAATAAATAGCAGATCAACATCATTTCAATTTTCGTGTTCACCTGTGATTGATCAGGTATGAACCCCAGATTAGCTTGACAGTTTGTTTGTACATTTGCCTTTTGTTACATTTTATAATAATAATAATAATAATAATAATAATAATAATAATAATAATAATAATAATAATAATAATAATAATAATAATAATAATAATACTATTTTTAATCATAAAAATAACAGGGAAAAAACAATGTATAGCAGGATAGACAAACGACGCTGACGGGGCACCTGAATGAAAATAAATTCCTGCAAATAACTCATCATTCACCCCTGGGGACAAGAAGGCAGAGAAGTATGAGTCCCACTTGGCCCTGGGTACACGGAAAGGCTCTTATCAAAACAAGAGGGTTGTGTAGATTCGTTTGTAATGACAAGTATTCCTTCACTATACACCATTCACCGTTGTACGAGGATTATGCTTCTCTCTCTCTCTCTCTCTCTCTCTCTCTCTCTCTCTCTCTCTCTCTCTCTCTCTCTCTCTCTCTCTCTTTTCTAGCAAAATCTATAATTATGATCCAGTAGCCTAGCAGTGCCTAAAGGCATGCTTCATTCCATTAGGTCGGAACTGACATACTCACAGAGCGTCTCAGGCCTTAATTAGAGAGATTGGTGGATGTGATTGCTAGAGGCTCTAGTGTTGTATGCAGCCTTAGTAATAATAATAATAATAATAATAATAATAATAATAATAATAATAATAATAATAATAATAATAATAATACTTTGGGTATAGGCCCTCTTTCAAATATGTTTTGTTGAATATGATGGCAGCCTTGGTTGCATTAATCTTGTAGATCATCCGTTCAACTCTTCTAATTAGTCTTTTTTCTTGTTCAGTAACAGAATTAAGCAAAATGCCAAAGTTCATTGAATTTTATATAATTCTGTTACTGAAGAAGAAAAAAGAAACTCTCAGCCGGGGCCCAAGAAACTTTCAGCCACGGCTCGATGGTGGCCTGTGATGCTGGCACCTATAGCGGTCCAGACGCACGATCATGACTAACTTTAACCTTCAATAAAATAAAAACTACTGAAGTTAGAGGGCTGCTATTTGGTATGTTTGATGATTGGAGGGTGGATGATCAAGATACCAATTTACAGCCCTGTAGCCTCAGTAGTTTTTAAGATCTGAGGGCGGACAGACAAATATCCATCTGAACAGTTTTCTGTTACAGAAAACTAAAAAGGAGTTATTCACGTTTGCTCTGTATACTTTTAAAAGGACAAAATAAAAGAAAAGAAAAAAAATACATAATTCTTTATCTCCAATGGTTTCTTTTCCTGTATGTGTATCTGGAAGAATGCTAATAATTGTTTAGATCTCTCTCTCTCTCTCTATAGAAAATTCTCTAGTCTTGTGATGGAGGTAACATACTAAACTCCATTCATTTTAGGTATATAGATTCTCCACAATACACGATTGTTACTATTCCTGTTACTAATAGATCGTATACCCAGAACTTTTCAGTTTAACTATGTGAATAGGGTCTTTTAAATAGCCTATTTATAAAAAGACTATTATTATCGAAAATAACCTATTTTAAAAAGCCTTTTTATGTACACGTTTTCTTTAGAAATGTATAACAATGACTACTACATTTAAAAGACGTCTCTAAAACGCCATAATAGCTTCTGAGATCCATGAGAAAAATATTGAGTTTTACCCAAAGATTCTATATTTCATTGAATTTTCTGTGCTGTATATTGTTTTGTAATTTTTCTCTTGTTATTTGTCTTGCTGTTATTTACCTGTTTTATGCCACCAGGCTATTCTTATTTTTTTTTTATTGTAATTTTTCATCTCCCTTCATTTTTGTGGGGGTTGATCACTGTTCGTTTTTCAAAACAAGAGAGTTATCCAGATTCGTCAACCATTCAGTATTGTACGAGAATTATGCTCTCTCTCTCTCTCTCTCTCTCTCTCTCTCTCTCTCTCTCTCTCTCTCTCTCTCTCTCTCTCTCTCTTATCTTCTTCCTTACAGCAAATTCTATAATTATGATCTTATCCACCGAGGTTCATTCAGTAAGCTGAGGGAGGCTTGGTACCGGCTTAATGAGGAATACATTGTGCTTTGGTTTACTTTTGCCTCCTGTTGATTGGTCGACTGCATTGGAAAGCAGCCAGGGAGGAAGAAGCATGGGCCTTGCAACCTTATTCCAATGGTCTTGTGAAGATTAGAGAGGTTAATATTTTATGGCGTCACAACAACTTAGTTGTGTATGTAAATGAGTGGAAATTAATGGAATTACTTTATGAACTATACGAAAAAAATAAAGGTAAAGCAACCTTAACACCTTGGATGTTTTAAATCGAATCGTGGATTTTAATTTTCTGTAAAAGAAAACTACTGAAATGGCTTTGTCTGTCCGTCCGCACTTTTTCTGTCCGCCCTCAGATCTTAAAAACTGCTGAGGCTACAGGGCTGGAAATTGGTATGTTGATCATCCACCCTCCAGTCATCAAACAAACCAAATTGCAACCCTCTAACCTCAGTAGTTTTTATTTTTTTAAGGTTAAAGTTAGCCATAATCGTGCTTCTGGCAGCGATAAAGGACAGACCACCACCGGGCAGTGGTTAAAGTTTCTTGGGCCGCGGCTCATACAGCATCATACCGAGACCTCAGACAGATAGATCTATTTTTGGTGGCTTTGATTATACGCTGTACAGAGAACTCGATTGCGCCGAAGAAACTTCGCCGCATTTTTCACTTGTAATAGCGACGTCAGTGGAAACGGGGAAAGCCACTGAAAAAAAAAAAAACGCTAGCAACGAAACGGGAAATAACAAAGATAAAGTAGATTTAAAATGCAAACTAATTTAGTATAAAAAATGAGAGAAAAAATCAGAAAAAACAGACATAAAACATGAATAAGTAAACGGGTTGAAAATGAGATACAAAATGCACATTAAATGGGATCACTGAAGAATAAAAAACCGTAACTAATTCCTACTGGGAAAACAACTTCATAATACAGAAGGAATAAACAGCATGCGGAGAATAAACAAACAGCAGGAATAAGAAGAATACGAAGAATAACGAATAACAGGAATAAGAAGCGCGCAAAGAATAAACGTCCTCCGGGATACAGACTGGACCTCATCACGAGCAAGATTAAGAGATCGGGAGAAGCATAAGGCGATCGTCATTCGTAATTTGCTCTGTAATCACTGTAATTATCCCCTCCTCGTGAATGGCATAAACAGCGATGAACTCTCCTTGATATATCTGGGCTCATTTATAAGCAAAATGCGACTCACTAACTGCAGTGATCTATTTGTAGGAAGATTATACGTGGGGATAATTTATATTCTGATTATATGGTAGCCTGAATTAAAGTATTGGATAAAACCGTTAGTTTAATTTACTAATTCTTTAGTGGAAAATAGAAATGTATATTATAACAACTTTTACAGATTTGCAGATATTCACGCAAGTGTATTAATTTCTATATTTAATATTAAAAGCATGTTAAAGTTATTTAACGTCCTATAGATATGACAATTTTTACTGTTTCATTACGTAATGACCTAAGCATGAAAATAAAATCCTTTAACATCCTAGAGATTTGACAATTTTTACTGTTTCATTGCGTGATGACCTAAGCATGAAAATAAAATTTTTAAGTGAATAAAAAAGAGGTTTTCCTTTGAACTAGGATCTTTGGAATTTAAACCATGGTTCACAAGAGCAGAAGGCCATAGTTTATCAAAGGAAAAGGCGACCTATTACAAGTCAACTTCAAACAGCCAGAGAAAAAAAAAAACTCAATCTGTTTGCGAGACAGTACCAAAAAGAATACTTGATCAGGCAAACTGCCTTGTTGACAGAGTTCTTAGCTTATCTTTTCTCAGTGATCAAGCACCACAACATCCTTGCCGAATTGCTGGATGAGGGGAGAGAAGCCTACCACTCGCTGGATCATGAAAGGAGGTATTCGAAGTCTATTAACTTAAAAATTCTGTGTAAAGCGCCTGTTTACGAAGCGTAG
>NC_089761.1:37209272-37216772 GCF_040412425.1 Macrobrachium rosenbergii | reverse complement strand
AGAGAGAGAGAGAGAGAGAAATTATTCTCATTAGATCCCTTGGAATATTATAATCCTGCAATTAATTACTCGAGTTCAAAGTCGAGATCTATGGCACGTTTAATGTATAAACATTTTTCATAGGCCTAATTAAAACTGCCTGCAAACTTTGGGCGTCCCCATCTGTACCTGACAGCTACCTGACATAACTTGGCGCTTTCCTGTTTATTAAAATTGCTCGGGAAAATTATTATTATGTAGCACCAGGACTAAAGAAGTCTTTAACTTTATATGAGAGTGATTTTATTCTTGGTAATGTTGACCTTTTTAAAGATTGTTTAGAGATTTTACTCACAGAAATTCGCAGAAAAGAATTCATAAATACATTTCAGTTCTCTTTCATTCAGCTGTAGCGAATTTCTCGCAAAACCCTTTCATTCACTCACTTGACCCGTATATCTCTTTTATGCCAGAACCACACTGTTCTTCCACTATCTCTCCCGCTGCCATCACTCTTGCTCACTTCATTGACATGTACCCTTCCATTCAACTAGACTAATTCCAATTCCTGATTGTACTACAACTGTTCTTTAGAGATGAGGGTGAGTACGAGGAAAAAGTCACTTGAATTGCATTCTTTCTGAACAGTTGAGAAAGTTTGTGAAAAACATTTGGTTAAACCCCCGATACTTTCATAAACGCCTATGCTGTTGTCTACCATAGATGATAATAAATAAGAATGGTCTACATATAAAAATGAAGTTAATACACACATAATTATATATATATAATTATATATATGTATATATATATACATATATATATATATTATATATATGTATATATATGTATGTATGTATGTATATATATATATATATATATATATATATATATATATATATATATATATATATATATATATATATATATATATATATATATCTATATACATACATATACATATATATATATATATATATATATATATATATATATATATATATATATATATATATAATTATTTAAGTTAACATATGTGCACAATTGTTTATATTTGCTTCTGAGAGTTACAAAGAAATTCAGAAAAAATATACACACACACACACACACACATATATATATATATATATATATATATATATATATATATATATATATATATATATATATATATATATATATATATATATATATATATATATATATATATATATATATATATATATATATATATATATATATATATATATAATTACTTACGTTAACATATGTGCACAATTGTTTATATTTGCTTCTGAGAGTTACACAGAAATTCAGACAAAAAAAAAAAAAACTATTTCAATTCCCTTCATACATGCGAGATCCTCTTCCACGGGTATGACAGTACCATGGCTGGGTCTTTAGTTAAATAAACAAATAAAATTTCGCTATGTGTATATAACATCGATAAAAGAACAAATTGGAAATAAAAACTTTTATCTATAACGAAAAAAAAATCGTTTCCTCTCGGAACGAGTTTCTTTAAACCGAAAGGCCATTTTGTAGCAAATTATGAATTTCTATATTTTTATGAAATTCTTGTTTACGTATACTGTGCATCGGATGAGTTTGACATTATTGTTTTTTTTTACTGCACGAGAGTATCTGAAATAAACTAATCTAAAAAACCACTTTATGTGGATGTGTTGTTTCAAGTTATAAAAAAAGATTGTGCTTCCGTAAAATGCTGTAGTCGTATTTTTATCTTTTCAACTGGTTTTATTGAATTTGAAAATAATATATGAACTGTTTCACATATAAAAACAATTTTTACTACATTCAGCTTTTACGTGTCTTCAGTGTATATGTGAGCACGTATATAAAAATGATGCCTGTCCAATGATGCCTGCAGTTATGTAATTAATAAAAGTAATTTAAAATATATACGAGTTCTCAAAAATGGATACTTTTTTCCCGGCGGATGCACATCAAATTTTATGTTTCACCAAAGGAATTTTTTCCTCGCCTTTTATTAAAAGCTGTTGTTTGCTAATTATAAGTGAGAAAAAATCGGATATTAAATCCGAAAAAAAAGATTTTCCGGGAATTTTTTAAGCTTGATTAACATATCAAAAATCATAAAAGGTAGAATATCCTTTTGTGTCAGACGACTAACTCCTATTTTTCATGATATTTCTGATGAAATCTCACTTATAAAAAAAAACAGGCTTCAATTATTTTCACGTACCTCCCCCCGCCCACTCTCTCTCTCTCTCTCTCTCTCTCTCTCTCTCTCTCTCTCTCTCTCTCTCTCTCTCTCTCTCTCTCTCTCTCTCTCTCATTCTTATTTTCTACTTCGTTCAGCTCACAACTCAGCTACCCAGCGTTCCAGCCATGGCCAAAGCATTGAATTTAATTGCTCGTTATTAGTAATTGTTGTGTTTTGCAGCCTGGATCAGAGAGAGAGAGAGAGAGAGAGAGAGAGAGAGAGAGAGAGAGAGAGAGAGAGAGAGAGAGAGAGAGAGAGAGAGAGAGAAACAGCTGTTGTGAGGGAACATAAAATTTAAAAGGGAAGGGCCTTGAAGAGGTAATTCTAACTCCAAATATGTTAAACCATTTATGAGATATTCTGGCTGTCTATCTGTCTGTGTGTCTGTCTCAGGAGAAAGTGTTGCTAACTATGCATTTAATACGTAGTATAATCTATCTCATGGTAAAAAAATATGCAAATTTTCCTCTAACAATAATAAAAAGTTTATTGAAAAAAAAAAAAACATTTAGGGAATCTGCGATTGTAGCACGAAGTCCATTCTCTGCTCTTCATTAAGATTTGCCAGGCATCGTATCAACATGTCTTCCACTTTTATTTGTGTATGATGACGTTCCATGTACTTCTGAACTTTCATATTTCAAAATATTAATTGAAAAATCTTTCTTAACTTTTATTTTTACTTAGAGACTGCGATATTGAAATATGAAGATTGCATTTGCATAATTCGTAAAATGACGAAAAACAGCAAGCTCTTAAGTGAATGGGGAATAAGATGATCCATTTTATGTAAGATATACTGTATATATATATATATATATATATATATATATATATATATATATATATATATATATATATATATATATATATATATATATATATATATATATATGTGTGTGTGTGTGTGTAGATAGATAGATAGAAAAATATCTTACTGAAGTGGTTACTGCTACTTTGTGACAAAATTGAAAGTTATACATGTACAGTAAATGGGGAATAAAATCATAAATTTTATGTAAGGTATATATATATATATATATATATATATATATATATATATATATATATATATATATATATATATATATATATATATATATATATATATATATATACATATGCCCTCTTAAAGAAGTTTTGTAATGAATTACTAGGTATTTTGCGTACCATAAATCAATGAATAATGTGGAATGTGCCTATAAGATAACGGAGAAACAAAAACAGTTTCTTAAACACGTGGAACATTGTGTTGTCTGAGAACCCATGTTAGACTTCTTCCCAAATGGAAGAAATGCAAGATTTTTCGTTAAATATTTCGAGAACTTTCCTGCTAAGATGCTGGCATAACTGAGCAGTCGATTGCATGAATAGAAATTGCTGATAAAATTTGGCTCCTGGTTAAGGAAATTGCTTGTGCGAGTACAGGCCTGTATTGGATTCGTGCGAAATGATTCCTTTGCTTTTTGAAAATGTTCCTTGATATTTGGCTTTCTTGCAGACTCCCACACACACGCACACACATACATACACACACACATATATATGTATATATATAGATATACATATATACTATATATATATATATATATATATATATATATATATATATATATATATATATATAGTATATATGTATATCTATATATATACATATATATGTGTGTGTATATATATGTGTGTGTCTATCTGGGATATATATATATATATATATATATATATATATATATATATATATATATATATATATATATATATATATATATATATATATATATATATATATATATATATATATATATATATATATATATATCCCAGACATCTTACTTACAGAAAAGTGTTATGCATTAAGGAGGTATATCAAGTTATATTTTCTTTTCCGGGAATATTGTTAATATATTTTATATCTATATTTATCTTGGTATATTCTCAATCTGTTTCAACGATTAAGATCAGTGAGAATAACCGTTCTCTATATCTTTTGCCAAAGAAAATTAAATTACGAATTTTTATTTTGACTAAAGTTTAATACTTGAAGTCACGAAGGTAATGAAATACTGAGTAAAATGTCTCCTACTTATTTTCATCTCTCTCAATCTGACTCTGGAAATCCGTTGACGTCACTGATGTATTCTTGCGGAAGTATTCAGACGAATTTACTCTTTTATTCATGCACTAATTACCAGCTCATTCTTGTCACGATTCCTAATTCTCTGCAGATTTCTCCGAACATTTACTGGTGCACTGTTAGCATCAATTTTGATTAAATATTAAAAGAATTTAAGATGAGATACAATGTTCTTTGGGAGATAGAATGTCTTCTGAATATCTGACGAATTGCTCCGCTCTCATGGATAGAGAATAACCTTGACAAGACGTATCCGTTTGCAATTTTATGATGGCATACATTTTGACAGAATGCAGTTCGTGCACATCTACCTATTTCTATCTGTCAGTGTGTTTTATATTTCCTCAGAGAGAGAGAGAGAGAGAGAGAGAGACCTTACCTTACCTTGCCTTACAGTTCGTTCGGGTTGCCCCAGGTCCCTCAGTGTGAGGCACCTTTGATGTCTACCAGAGAATTGCTAACGCATCTTCCGGTATATTTTGCATCTTCCAGTCTTGGATGGTCTGGGATGCATCTTAGATATTTGTCGAGCTTATTCTTAAACACATCTACGCTCACTCCTGTTATGTTCCTCAGATGAGCTGGTAGCTCATTGAATAGACGCTGCATTATCGATGCTGGTGCGTGGTGGATTAATGTCCTGTGTGCTTTCCTTAGTTTTCCTGGTATAGTTTTTGGCACTATTAATCTACCTCTGCTTGCTCTTTTTGATAATTTTAGTTCCATGATGTTTTTGGTAATTCCTTCTATCTGTTTCCATGCTTGAATTACCATGTAGCGTTCTCTTCTCCTTTCAAGACTATATAAATTTAAGAATTGTAGTCTTTCCCAGTAGTCAAGGTCCTTAACTTCTTCTATTCTAGCTGTAAATGACCTTTGTACATTCTCTATTTGTGCAATATCCTTTTGGTAGTGTGGGTACCATATTATATTGCAATATTCAAGTGGAATACGTACGTACTTTTTTATAAAGCATAATCATGTGTTCAGCTTTTCTTGTTTTGAAGTGCGGAACAACATTCCCATTTTTGCTTTGCATTTTGCCAATAGAATTGCTATTTGATCATTGCATAACATATTCCTATTCAACATCACGCCAAGGTCTTTAACTGCTTCCTTGTTTGTGATTGTCTCATTATTAGGTCCTTTATATGCATATAGCATTCCTACTTTATCACCATAGTTCATTGATTCAAATTTATCAGAGTTAAATACCATCCTATTTATCTCTGCCCATTTATATATTTTGTTTAGGTCTCTTTGTAGCGAGTTCCTATCTTCATCACAAGCAATTTCTCTACTTATTCTTGTGTCATCTGCGAAACTTCTTACTGCTGAGTCCTTAACATTACTGTCTATGTCTGCAATCATAATCACAAACAGCAATGCAGTTAACACCGTACCTTGTGGTACACCGGATATTACCGTAGCTTCATCCGATTTCTCATCGTTTGCAATCACTATCTGTTTTCTGTTTTGCAAAAATTCTTTTATCCATCTTCCTACTTTGTCAACAATGTTATGTTTTTTAATTTTTTTCGCTAATATATTATGATCTACCTTGTCAAAAGCTTTTGCAAAGTCTAGGTAAACCACATCTGTATCTTTTCATTTATCATATTTTTATATATGCTTTCATGGTGGACTAACAGTTGGGTTTGTGTACTTTTTCCAGGTACAAAACCATGTTGTCCTATATTGAACAATCTATTTTTCATTAAATGTTTCATTATATTTTTTTCATTACCCTTTCATATACTTTCATATGAGATGTCAGACTCACAGGCCTATAATTACTTGCCTCTAGTCTTGAACCACTTTTGAAAGTAGGAGTAATATATGCTAATTTATGCTCATCATAAATCTTGCCTGTATCTATACTTTGTCTTAATAATATTGCTAGCGGCTTTGCGATTGAACGAACCACTTTCTTTAACAATATGGCAGGTACTCCATCTGGTCCTGCTGCTGATCCATTTTTAATAGAGAGAGAGAGAGAGAGAGAGAGAGAGAGAGAGAGAGAGAGAGAGGGTTGTGAAAAAATTTGTCTTAGTGAAATTAATATTTCACTTGGCAGAGCTTGAATTCTCATGGGCGTGAAAAACTCTACGGATATCACCCACCATATTTAATTACTCAGTGCATGGATTAAATTACTAAATAAAAGTAAATGTAACTTGTTTACCGTCTTCTTCTTCTTCTTCTTCTTCTTCTTCTTCTTCTTCTTCTTCTTCTTCTTCTTCTTCTCTCTCTCTCTCTCTCTCTCTCTCTCTCTCTCTCTCTCTCTCTCTCTCTGTCATCCCAAAAAATATTCGAAGAAAAAATATTTTAAGAGAAAAGGGCATATTCAAAGTAGACATAAAAGAAAAGATTAAAAAACGTGGAAATTAGGATTTTCTCCCCAGTCTCTCCTCAGCATGCTATGCCTTTCATTACTCATGTTTACACGTTTCCAAACCATTCTAACAAGGCTGATTTGGAAAGGTTGTTGACCCGCGTCAATTTATAAGGTCCAATCAGCATGCTCTTCGGTAAACAATCCGAAGGATTATGGTTTTATTATGAGCAAATAAGAAAATGAATCTCGGCTCAAACCTTTGATGCGTTACCTACGAGGAACGATACAAGTAGAAAGTGTTTGATCATAATGAATGGAAGCAATGTTGAACAAGCTCAGCTATAACAGAGAGAGAGAGAGAGAGAGAGAGAGAGAGAGAGAGAGAGAGAGAGAGAGAGAGAGAGAGAGAGAGAGTTGCAAATGATGAAATCATGTTTGTCATGATAACAATAAAGGCATTTGGAACACAGGCAAATATTCCATAGTGATTATTACCGAATTACAATAAATATACTGAGGTAAAGACGGGTGAATAAGTTTGTCGTAAAGCGCTGCAGCTGAATAATAATAATAATAATAATAATAATAATAATAATAATAATAATAATAATAATAATAATAATAATAATATAATGGGGAGGGTTTATACATTTTATCATTACCTATACTTTTCATTGGTAATCGTACTGTGTTCTTAATGATAAAGCCGTTGTATTGCATACGAAAATATATAAAATAGTAATTTTGAACCTTTTAAAACTTATTATTGTTAACGAAACACTAAAATACTCCCTTGGTTTCGTG
>NC_089761.1:37131772-37206772 GCF_040412425.1 Macrobrachium rosenbergii | reverse complement strand
TAAATATTCCCATTCACGTTATTAAACCTTGTATTTTGGGTAGAAATTTATAATACATTTCATAGTAGATTTATCTTCGGTTTTCAGCAGTTCTGTTGAATCGTTGTCAAAATGATCTGATGCCAAATCCAACTTAATTCAGAGCTTTAGAATGTTTGTAGGTGAGTGTGTTAAGACTTCAAGATGTGTGCTAGTTCATGAAACTGTACCTTCCGTTTGGTTTGTCCTTACAAGATGCAATATGATTCACCTATTATTATTATTATTATTATTATTATTATTATTATTATTATTATTATTATTATTATTATTATTATTATTATTGAGTATCTGCAACTCCCTCTACATAAGGGTTATTGTTATTATTGCCCAACCTACAACCTTTTTCCAAAGCAAAATGCTTCGATCCGAAATTATTATTGTGCACACGTGAAATATGGCATATTTTTCTTCATCTCTTTTATATATTTAAATGTTTTTACACATCTCTCTGTATGCCTCTACAACACTAACGTACTCTAAGACAATATTTAAACAAAAGAAATGTCCACGTATGCTATTACACATCCAAGGCCAGTTTCCTTCCTCTTAAAACACGGGTGGCTTTTTGTTTTGATTCCCGTGTTTATCTGTTACTTTTATTATCATTTGTTTTGGAAAGTGTTTCCCATCAGTTCGTTTCGAGGGCTCTCCATTTCATCTGCATGCAAACAAGTTCTCTTGTTCTGCCCACATGTAACTTTCCTTTTAAACATGGGACAAAATTTGTTTCTCTCTCTCTCTCTCTCTCTCTCTCTCTCTCTCTCTCTCTCTCTCTCTCTGTAACTACCACTTACTGCACACCCAAACGAGAAGGTTTGAATTTATATGCAAGTCCTCGGTCTAGATATAATTAAACCATTATTCCCTATCTATCTATCTATCTATCTATCTATCTATCTATCTATCTATTTATCTATCTATCGCTCTTCAAACTGCTACTTTTTTAAGGGGCTCATTACCATGAAAACAAACGGAAAGCCAATTTTAGACGTCATTCATTAGTATTGTGTTTTGATTACTTGGTTTTCCGTAACATAAAACTCCCTTTAATTAATTTCTACTTGGGGTTATATTATATTATATTATATTATATTATATTATATTATATTATATTATATTATATTATATTATATTATATTATATTATATTATGCTACGTGTAACTTCTAACGATGTTCTCATTCTTCGTCAATTGTCTGAATTGATTCCTGTAGTCTCATACAATCATATCTATTACATTTTCTGAACAATATGAAACGAACCTGTTTTTTGGTTCTGGAAAGTTTTTGCTTATTAGTCGAGATTACAAATTTCTATTGAATTTAAAACGTTTCTTTAACGATGTAATCCATTAAAAAACCTTTCATATTAGTTGAAGAAATAATAATGAAATTGAAATGCCGTTTTAAAACGGTTTTCGACTGATGTCATTCAAAATAATTCATCTGATTTAAATCAGTTACGTGTTCTAGATTCTTGGATGGAAATCTCTTCTTCACACATAAAAAAAACCAAGTTCACTTCATATGTGAATCAAATGTACCTCATGTGTGACTTATTTTTAAATATTCCGGCGAACTTAAAAGTTACATACAAGGTAGTGTAAAGATTCATGCGAGTGTACCTAACTCACCAATTCAATTAATAAACTTGGGACCCAACGTACACCTGTAACCTTCTCTAATCCATCTCTCTCTCTCTCTCTCTCTCTCTCTCTCTCTCTCTCTCTCTCTCTCTAGGTGGACAGTTAATCCCTCTTACCTGCTGCCTCCTCTTGACGAAGTTTAGTTGAACCCCACCTCTCTCTCTCTCTCTCTCTCTCTCTCTCTCTCTCTCTCTCTCTCTAGCTACCTAGCTAGCTAACATTATTCTTCGTTTCTGTAACTACCGTTTAGGTTTAGTCCATCATATTTAGCTATGTTTGTCTGTCTGTCTGTCTCTCTTTAGCTAGCTGGCATTATTCTTCCTTTTTGCAACCATTGTTTTAGTTCATTTCATTTAATCTATCTACTTACCTACCTACCTATCTATCTATCTATCTATCTATCTATCTATCTATCTATCTATCTATCTATCTATCTATCTATCTATCTATCTATCTATCTATCTAACATTTTATAAATAAATCTACGATTTTTTTTCAGCCTTGCGGCTGCTAAGCAACCCTTCTGATATATTCAAAAGATTTGATGCTTTTCTAACATATCCTCAGTTTCTTAAAAGAAGTCTGCGAAATTTTAAAAACATTTTATGATATAGATTCGTTATAATATAATGATAAAGATATTATTTTAGCAAGAGTTTGTTTTGCTTAAAATAATGAGAAGCAGATGAGGGGATTTTGTCCTGTATTATTTCACATTTTGTGTTGCCTTTCACGGCTTTTATGTTTACTTTAGACTTTGTATCTAAAATGGTAAATGTAAATTTTAGGAAGTTGATACGACTGGAGTGTTTTGGATGTTTTATGCGATATCCCGTCTGCTTGTTTGTTTTTATGCATTTTGAAGGTGTGTGTGTGTACCAGTATAATTAGTCATGAGTGTTTTATGTAAATATGTGTATGTTCCGACGAGTGCATTTTATATCGCTGTAATTTTTTCTTAACTATGCCTCTGAGATATGAAATAAAGATGAAATGAGCTGAACAGAAATATCTATCAATCTATCTATCTATCTATCAAAATGAGATTTTGGTCCCTTGTAACTGAAAGTCCTCTTTCCCTAGTCTAGTCCACCGTGCTAAGCTTCCTGAATTCTGGAAATCTAATCTGCGACGGTACACTCGAAAATTGGAATAATTTCTGACTATTCGTTACCACCAGTGGCCAGTTTTTGTTTAGCACGGAACTGACCTGTTTCTGAACGCTGTCTCAGTTCACGGCTGTAGATTTCTCGACTGTCTGAGAAGTATTTCTGAGAAGTATTTCCTCGTTCTGTCTTGCACTAACCATCAGTATAAAACTTATTTATTAAAAGCTATAAGTTTCAGTCCATATGCATATTAATACTTCGTTGACGAGATGGTAAATCTTTTTTTTTGGGGGGGGCAAACTATTTTGACATTGAGGAGCTAAGTGCGTGTGATTGGCTGTACATAGTGATATCCAGAAAGTGTATTTTCTGGTAAACACATCCAATACAAAGCCACTCTTGGTAAAATGAAACAGGGAAATTAAAGCGTATTGTTTTAAGAAAGTTTAAAAAGACAAATCCTTTTCATTCATTTATCCCAGTCCGTTTCTTGTTAGTCACACATAATAATAATAATAAAAAAAATAATAATAATAATAATAAAATTATTATTATTATTATTTTTATTATTATTACTTAGAACATGAACCTTATTTACATGGAACAAACCCAAAACAGGGACCACTGACTTGAAATTCAAGATCCCAAAGAATACGGCGTTCATTTAAAAGAAGTAACAGAAGGCACTAGGAAATACAAAAAGAAGGGATCAGTTATTAGAAGAGAAAAGATAAATTGAAAAATTAATATCCCATATCTCATGGAACTGATAAACAACGACGTGTTATGCAACGTAATTAATCTAATTGGTTGTTCTCTGGTGAGGGAAAAGAAGCGTATCATCTGCGCTGTTCTGAAAGCCACGATTAGCAAGAGCAAGGATTTTATGTACCTGAGCTGTTGATGACGGATTTCCAGGAATGGCTTTATTCATTGGCCATCAAAGGTGATTTCGTATTTCGATTGAGTGTAATTTTAGATGCATTTTTCATCGTCCCCGTATGGTTATTTGTCTTGCATATCTTTATCTATGTATATATATATATATATATATATATATATATATGAATATATATATATATATATATATATATATATATATATATATATATATATATATATATATATATATATATATATATATATATATATATATATATATATATATATATAGAGAGAGAGAGAGAGAGAGAGAGAGAGAGAGAGAGAGAGAACCAATTACCCCCGTTCCGTGGCAAACAACAAAGCAATACACCACACCGACTGATCGTTAACTCCCCGTCGCAGAGTCGGCTCGTAGAATGGACTCGGCGGAGCGTCTTACTCGTCTTGTATGCATTCCTGAAATGGCTCTCGAGTCCCAAGTCGTGCCGGCTCCATATTGCCGCTGGGATGGCTCCCTTAGGAGAGGAGAGCTGCATATATTATAACTATGTTACTACGAGTACTCGTGTCTGTGTGTGTGTTTTAGTGTGTTTAATAGGAATCTATACTTAATTTTTTTTTTAATTTTCTCTTCCGTTACGAATGTTTGTTTTTATTACATGAAGCTGTTAATGCTCTGGTTAAGAGAGAGAGAGAGAGAGAGAGAGAGAGAGAGAGAGAGAGAGAGAGAGAGAGAGAGAGAGAGAACGTAAATTTACAAATGTTAAGTGAAATGTGTTCAAACATTAACTGAAAATTCATAAGATACAGTACCCTTGATGAGAGAGAGAGAGAGAGAGAGAGAGAGAGAGAGAGAGAGAGAGAGAGAGAGAGAGAGAGAGAGAGAGAGAGAGAGAGAGAACGTAAATTTACAAATGTTAACTGAAATGTGTTCAAACATTAACAGAAAATTCATAAGATACAGTACCCTGATGAGAGAGAGAGAGAGAGAGAGAGAGAGAGAGAGAGAGAGAGAGAGAGAGAGAGAGAGAGAGAAACAAATAATAGTGTTTGTGTGTTTAATAGGAGCCTCTACTTACCTTTTTTTTTATTTTCTCTTCCATTGTGTGAATCTGTATTGATAAATGCAAGTGTTACTGTTATGCGTAACAGAGAGAGAGAGAGAGAGAGAGAGAGAGAGAGAGAGAGAGAGAGAGAGAGAGAGAGAGAGAGAGAGAGAGAGACACAAAGAGAGAGAGAAAGGCATGGCGTGCATCCTTATTGAGAAAGATAAAGGTTTTATTCATCTAATTCAGTGAACGTAAGTTTACAAATATTAACTAAATTGTGTTCATACATTAACTGAAAATGGATAAGGTATAGTACGTCTTAATGAGAGAGAGAGAGAGAGAGAGAGAGAGAGAGAGAGAGAGAGAGAGAGAGAGAGAGAGAGAGAGAGAGAGGCACATCTTATTCTTAACGAGCCAGAGAAAGATATTGAATCTCATTCTGTCTAATGAATTTATAAATATTCGCATGAATGCCTTTATAAAACGAAAACACTTTCACAACACACATTGCTACTATTAAATCAAAGAATGTCCAGAGTCACTGTTTCGTCAGTAGCTCATTTGTAGCGGAATTCCAATTTCCTTGAGAGGGCCCCTGGAGAGGTCCTGTCCCAAAATAACGGAGGCTTTTGTGCCTTTTCGGCGACACAGCTAAAGTAATCACAGCCAAGAGGAATCTATGTAGGGTTACTGAAGACTCTGGATTTCTCTACTTGTTTATATATATATATATATATATATATATATATATATATATATATATATATATATGTATATATATACAAATATATGTATGTATGTATGTATACTTATATTTATACACACATATATATACAGTATATATATATATATATATATATATATATATATATATATATATATATATATATATATATATATATATATAAATCACGATGCGTTACAAAAGCAAAAGAACATTAATTTCCCAAACAAAGTTACTTGTGATTAAATGTACGTTTGTAACAGTACGAGATAAAGCCAAAAACAGATGGAAGATATTGAATTAAATATATACCTTTATAAAATTTGATGATTATTCTGCTATAAAAACAGAGTAATATTTTCATATAGTTCATATCTAGCAATGTTTTATAATACTGCTTTGTTATTCAAGTCAGATAGACAGATAGACAGATAAATAGATAGATAAACTAAGAGAGAGAGAGAGAGAGAGAGAGAGAGAGAGAGAGAGAGAGAGAGAGAGAGAGAGAGAGAGAGAGAGAGAGAGAGAGAGAGAACAAAGTAATATTCTTATATAGTTCATATCTCGCAACGTTTTATAATACTGCTTTGTTATTCATGTCAGATAGATAAATAGACAGAGAGAGAGAGAGAGAGAGAGAGAGAGAGAGAGAGAGAGAGAGAGAGAGAGAGAGAGAGATGAATATAAGAAACGTCTACCTTACAAACGATTCATTTTGTTGAATACCAGGCTACTAGATGGACAGATAAATAGATCTAGTAGCCAAGAGTTCTTTGGAACATGTGTGTGTGTGTCTGTACGAGAGAGAGAGAGAGAGAGAGAGAGAGAGAGAGAGAGAGAGAGAGAGAGAGAGAGAGAGAGAGAGGGGCTGTAAGTCGAGGAAAACACGAAGGGCTTCTGTTAAAAGCGACACATATTGTTGAACCGACGACTAATAGCGTGCTGAAGCTGAGCTCACTTCACAGCTCAGGGGGGAAACCGTTTAGCTCTCGTAACAAATGGACGAGAAAGCCCGCGATTTTTCTTCCAAGTGACTCCCCATCGCCTCTCGAAAAAATAAACAGAGACGAGGGGTACACGAGAGAGAGAGAGAGAGAGAGAGAGAGAGAGAGAGAGAGAGAGAGAGAGAGAGAGAGAGAGAGAGAGAGAGAGAGGGGAAGGATGCATTAGTGAGCAGTCAGTCTTAATCAGATCTTGTCGAAAAGGATCTCACATTTCTTCTGTTTACTTGAAATGAAGGATATGAATGAGATTATTCTTTTTCTGATAGAATTTTGATGATTTATTTCTTATGGTTAATCTTTTGTTGTATAATAACTCTCCCTTCCTTGTTGAATAACCATAAATTCTTCTATCATCTACAGAAACACCGTGTTTAGAGAGCTTACCACTTTCCAGTTGCAGTCTTTAGTGCAAATGTTCCCGAGAGGCCACAGTTCATATCAGAGATCTACTTTTAACATAGGAGGAGAATAATTTTTTTTTTGGGGGGGGGGATTAAGCAGCCTTCTATTCACGGTGTTCGCCGGATATGGAAATGGAACTACTGTCCTGAAACCAACAACACGAACATTTAGAACCAGAATTAAAAACAAAAACGTCCGGAAGAGATAAAGTAACGGTGTAAATATACTGCCAAAACAAAAGCATTATGATATGGAAACTGTATGACACAAACAACAAACATCCTCTGATATTTCCCGGTTGGTGATGGGCAAAGCGCATTTCCTTGACTCAAAGAAGGATTTTCTTTGTCATGCTGGTAGGAAGACTCTCTGTGATACTGTCTGATACATTGCGTATGGCAAAAAGTGTTATTACCTCGAAACATCTGAACTCCGTTGCTTGTTGCCTCAGTCCTTAGGATGTTTAGCAATCCGTGCATGAGATCTGATTCATTTATAGTCGAAAAATATCTTTAAATATTTTTAAAAGACAGACCAAGAATCTTTGAGGATGGCTAAATCGTTACTGTACACGAACAGAGAAACATTAAAGAACAGAATAAAATCATGCACAATTATGCATAACCGAGGAATTACCAATGAAAGTAACAATATCTCTTAATAGTCCCAGCTAAATCTATTTCCCAACCACACCGCGAAATTTTCAGAGAAATCTTTCCCAACGGATAACATTTTGGCTCAAGTAGCTTCTGCTAAATGTCTTGTTTCCGTGACTCGATTTGATATCGCTCTGGAAATCAAATCTGAAAATCCCTCTGAGATCTAAGGGAAAATTGAAACCTGGAAGACCACGCGAATTGGAAAACAATAAAGCCCATCAATGCGAAATGTATTCTGACGACAACGATGCGCTCTCCATAAACGCCGACTCTAAATTAATCCTTTTGTAAAAGTTTAATTGGCAATTTCACTAAAGGGCATCGAAATTAATCGGGATTCCTTTGTCCCACGCAGGACTTCCCGAGACACAACGCCACATCAACTCTAGGCCCCAAACATGTCTCCCTTTATTAGGAAAAGGAAAAATAAAACACGAAAAAATTGGGAAGCAACGAGAATGTCTCTCAGCAGAAAAATGGCAAAAGGTAATTAACCTGGCTTTGGGATCAGGGAAGGATATGATCCCATGTCCACCTCAACAGACGTGTAGGTAGATGGAGTTTTGTAGGATTTAATAGCACAAATACAATTCCTTGGATAAACTTGAATCCCGTATTAAACACACATACGTACATGAAGGCATATGCACCTGTGACTTAGTTAATAAATAATTTTATATAAGTGAATCTAAGTTATTTTAATACTATTCTACCTAGATAAATATACATTTTTTTGTCATGAAATGTATGCAAGTTGATATGCTTGGACGTTCGTGCTAAGAAACAAGTATACCTATAGATGTCACTAAGCAATGGCTTAGGAAGTTAGAGTCCTATATTACTTACTGCATTTGAATCTGTGCACAATAATAATAATAATAATAATAATAATAATAATAATAATAATAATAATAATAATAATAATAATAATAATAATAATAATAATAGAAGCGAGAAGAAGATAATAAGAAGAATAAAGAAGACTCTCTGCAAGCTATATGCCATTGCAACAGCATTTGTTTTTAATAACACTGTCATCAAAGAGGGACTCCTCCCAGCCAGTAATAATAATAATAATAATAATAATAATAATAATAATAATAATAATAATAATAATAATAATAATAATAATAATAATAATGTTGACTATGGAATACCCAATCTAAAATTTTTTAGGAAGGTAATAGCCATTTAAGCCTTTTTAGGAAGTTGCAGATACTCTTTTAATAATAATAATAATAATAATAATAATAATAATAATAATAATAATAATAATAATAATAATAATAATAATAATAATAATAATATGTCCTGTTAAAAAGGGTGGCTGCATCGTACGAATTAATCTCGTATTGAGTCTTATCAATCTTTCTTTAGACTCGCTTCCCTTCCCAGAGTCATAAGAAAGATTGAGAAGACTCAATATAAGATTAATTCGCACGACGCATCCATCCTTTTTAACAGGACTTGCTTAAGAGTGGGTCCACATCCTTCGGATAATAATAATAATAATAATAATAATAATAATAATAATAATAATAATAATAATAATAATAATAATAATAATAATAATAATTGTGGAGAAACAAATCCACAGTTATTCATGGCTACGCATATTTAAAAACAACTCTCTACTGCTGTTCTCGATCAAAGTATGTTCAAACTTCCAAGCATTCAGAACCTCAAAAGCAATCTGCCAAGCAAACTTCTTACTCCCATAAAACACTTCGCTCCTTCCTCTCCGCCTGACAAGAAACTTCCTCTGCTAATGGCTGGCACTCAAGGCTTCCATTTACCTCGCAAGAAGCAGTGGAAAACCCGACGGCATGATATGAAGAAGAGGCATTCTATCTTGAATGAGAGAAGAGTGAGGCTATACTTCCCCGCAAATCTTTATGTGGGAATAATGCTCTCAAGAGTCAATTCATTCGTCCACTGATTCGTCCTTTCAGTAAGGAATGAAATGGAATGTAGGATTTAGGCCAAAGGCCAAATACTGGGACGTATGACGTCATTCAGCGTTGAAAGGGAAATTGAGAGTAGAAAGGGTTGGAAGGTGTAACAGGAGGAAAACCTCGCAGTTGCACTATGAAACAAGTGTTAGGAGAGGGTGGAAAGCAAGATGGAAGGGAGAATATGAATGGAGGTACAGTAAAAGGAATGAAAGGGGTTGCAGCTAGGGGCCGAAGGGACGCTGCAAGGAGCCTTAAGTAATGCCTACGGGGGTCCTTTCGCTAAGCTAAAAGTGTGTGTCTCGTCTCCCTGGGATGTAACTTTGATGGCGGACAATTCGTTCTGCCTAGTTGACTCTCATTTTCTCTAAAATATTTGGCATTACTTCCCTAAAACAATTCTTGTATTTTAATAATTTACTGACATTATTTCTATTTATTTATTAATTTTTTAATTTAATTCTTCTATTTAACAAGTGATCTTTTGTCTGTATTTCCCATTACCTTCTGTTACTTCTTTCTAATGAACGCTATATTCTTTGGAAGCCTGAATTTCAAGTCAAGACCCTGTGGGCTTGTTCCATATGAATAGGGTTCATCTCCTGAATAATAATAATAATAATAATAATAATAATAATAATAATAATAATAATAATAATAATAATAATAATAATAATAATAATAACTGAGGCATAGATAAAGTTTTTGGGAGCTACTTCTGGCATAGATTGAATTCAGACTTTTATATTTTGGTTTCCATTCGTCACGGCTCTCTTAAACCCCAGAAACTGCCCATTGACCAACATTCTATAAACCAATACTCAGAAACTTGGATCGCAAAGGTCCTGTTTGAGCTGACTTGGGTCACCATAAAACCCAAAGACCGAAGAAAATGCATCCGTGTATAAGTTCACTCTCACATCCCAGTGATGATTTGGGTGAATGTCATCACGAAAAAATAGATTATCAAGCAGTTTGTTAAATTTGTCAAATATGTTCGTTTATTTCCTTTATAGAGTATCAGATATTCTGTATAAAGTATAGGTATTTTGAACCATGCGGGTGCTTTTGTGTATGGCAACATAAAGAAACAATAAATTACGAGGGAGTTTCGAAAATATAAAATGTATTAACTTCTTCCTGGCTTGAACACTCGCTATTTGGCGCACAAAAACAAAATTGAATTATCACCTAAATATTTGCATTTTTAAGCATGAACGCCACTCCAAGCCGGAAAATGCGATTTATTTATAAATTTTTGGTTCATCTGTGGCGGGAGCAACATTACCCAATTAAACATGTCACCCCTTTTTCATATATTGAGATGCAAATGTGATTATTCCTCTCGTGTTCAGGAAATGCTGTTTTGAGAGGGGCTACACAGTGATAAAACCAACGAAAAAAGGTAATATTCTAACATGAATAAGTCTTAAGACTTAGCTAATGAACATGATTATGTATGGAGACACACAAAGATATATATATATATATATATATATATATATATATATATATATATATATATATATATATATATATATATATATATATATATATATGCGTTGCGTATGTATATATAAATAAATAAATAAATATGTATACACACACACACACACACATATACACACACATATATATATATATATATATATATATATATATATATATATATATATATATATATATATATATATATATATATATATATATATATATATATTTGCAGACTTTTTCTAAATGTTGTCATAAAGGCTGAATTGAGAATTTGAAGAAGCAAAGTATGTTCGAAGAGATGATGATAAGAAAAGAATTTACTCGTTTTATAATAAATAACTTACAGAAAAAAATAAATACATTTATATATATATATATATATATATATATATATATATATAATATATATATATATATATATATATATATATATATATATATATATATATATATATATATATATAATCACAAACAAAAAATCAAATAATAAATTTTTGCAAGTCGAAAGAAAAATAAAAGCTGTCCTGCCGAAACGCATATTAATTCTCGCCCAATCATTCCTAGGCAGAGAAGAGAGAGAAATTCCGCCAAAACTCGTCTATCGGAAGAGTGTTCGAGACTCAAACTGAATTTTGGATCTCCGATAATACAACTCCGGGAATTAGGTTACTGATGCCATAATCTGGTTTCGTATTGGATTAGTTCGAAGTGTTTTTCCCCCCCTCCGTCTATTGGTTTCCCGTTCCGTTTCTGGGGGGAGGAAAAAATGAAACGAAAAAATCCCCCCCCAAAAACGCGAATGGTTTAGATGAAGATTGTTCCGAAAAGCTTTTGTATTCTGTAGTTTTTCGTAGTTTAATAAAAAAAATCCCCTTTTGCTGCCGAGAGGAACCCGATTCGCTGAACAGCAGCAACGGCATGCAGTGGATGTGCCTCGCTGTGGAACTTCTCAGTTCCAGGGGGTCATTGTTCCTCACACAGCTAGACTGTGGAACAGACTCTCAGTGGATGTCGAGCCACTGGAACTTCAGAAGTTCAAGCGAAGACGCAATGTTTTTCTACCCTAAATATTTCTTGTATCTTAATGATTTACATAATTTTTATATTCATTTATTAATTAAATTATTTTTCCTTATCTAATAAGTGATCTCTTCTTGCTATATTGCCTAGTGGCTTCTATTACATCTTTTTAATGAACACCATGTTCTTTGGCAGCTTGAATTTCAAGTCAGTGGTCCCTGCTGGCCTGTTCCATACGAACAGGGTTCATCTTCTGAATAATAATAATAATAATAATAATAATAATAATAATAATAATAATAATAATAATAATAATAATAATAATAATAATAATAATCGGTTCTCGAAACCTAAACGCTCTTTGCTCAACTTATAAGTATTATGTAAATAAAAAAAAAAGTAAATCTTACAGACGTTTCGATAAATTACGTTAATATGCGTCGCAAACTCGGCTAAAAGAGATGAGTCGCGCGTCATGTTGACATTTGTCTTCTGTTAAATAGTGGGAGTGTTACATATTACTTTCCTTATTATTAATTTGTTTGAGCGAATCTTAATGGCAATACTCTTTATTCCAATAAATATCTATGTAATATATTTTAGGTATGAAATGTTTACTTAAGTGGAATGGTTCTTATCTAAAAGACCATTAATCCATGGGAAATTTTTAAACGTCAGTGACCATTAACCTTGTCACGCCAAATCACTCACTCTGGCAATCACTTATTTATTCCACTTACCTTTCAATGAGAATACATGACTTCATTCTCTACACTGAAGCTGAAGAAAACCTGCTTGGCTGTAATAGTTTCAGGATCTGTAAATGAATAGAGAGAGTGTGCTGTATAAATGTAAAAATAGGAATCATCTCTCCAAATCAGTAATGACAGCAAAATGTCAATAAATAAAAAAAAAAATAAAAAGCAACTAATCAATTAATTATACATAAAAAAATAAGTAACAAACTAAATACATTTAAGAGAACATGGGCATAAACCTTGCAACCTCGAGGCTAAGCCAATACCACCGATTCTCGCTCGAGCCGAGTATTATCTTTGGCACGGGTCCTATAATAATTAAAACGACACTTAACCACTTCCACATAAACAAAAATAACTTTCCATTGCCGACGTCTTTCGCATATTTCTAAAAAACTGACATCAATTCCGCACAACTTCCAGTGAGCAGGCTTGCAAGTTCTAATAAGATACACAAAGGACCCCCAAAAATTATTTATGAATCGGGGAAGGAAAACTGCGGTTAATTCCTGTTTTGCTCATGAATATATGTAAGTAATAGCCTTTTAAAAGCCGTTAATAAAAGCTTAAGGGCCGAGATTGTCGCCAGAATGAGGTCATTCTACTCCCGGCCACACCGCCAAAGTTCACTCATTAGGGCCGAGGAGGAAGGGTATTATGCGGGGCATTTGTTTGGCGCTAACTAAACGCGAATGGAAACAGGAAAGTTTAATTGAATTTAAACTGATTGCATATGCACTTTATATGGCTTTGTAAGTGTTATTTACAAGCCATATTTTTATGAGACTTCCCTAAAAAATAATCTAAATTTATAAGCATGCTACAATAAATTGAACGCCAGTAAATGCATATATATATATATATATATATATATATATATATATATATATATATATATATATATATATATACATACATATATATATATATATATATATATATATATATATATATATATATATATATATATATATATATATATATATATATATACATATATACATACACACACACATATATATACATGTGTGTGTATGTGTGCATACATATACACACATATATACATATATAAATATATAAACTTACTAAGATAAATTAAAGGTCGTTAATTGCCAGCATATACGTCACGCATTACATAAATTACAAAGTAAAATACTGCATCCATACGTTCAGAGTTGATGGTAATATAAGAGAGTGTCGAGACGTTAGGTCCTGACCAATGGAACGCAATGTACCTTCTTGATGGTCGAACTGTGGTACCTTCATTCTGAGTGCTTTTAGAAGGGCTAAGGATGGGAGGCAAAGTTTATTTTGCAACAGTTCCATCATAATGAAGCAATTTTCCTTTTACCTATAAAGAGTATTCCGAATTTTCGTAGAGGGTAATACACACACACGCACACACACACATACAAACACTCGCAGGAAGAAGTCGGGGCAAAAGCAGTTTCCAGTCTGTGAATACCGAAATGTGAGGAACAGGAATGAAGAATTTTACGACACAGACCTTGATATATGAATGAAATGGTGAAAGTATGAATGTCAGCATAAAGATAAACCATTAATATTGTAATCAAAACCAACTCTGCCAAATTTTTCTTTGCGAACAAAGAACTTCCGGAATACTAAAACTTACAACAAAATATTTGAAGTAGGTTTCGAGAGGCTAAAAGATAGGCGGAAGAAGTAGGTTAAACATTTCAACTAATAAAAAATTGAAATTTTATGCCATTCTGGTAAATTCAGTGGCCTTGAGAGAGAGAGAGAGAGAGAGAGAGAGAGAGAGAGAGAGAGAGAGAGAGAGAGAGAGAGAGAGAGAGAGAGAGAGAGAGAACAGAATATTACCAGTAGATTGCGAGAGGCAAAAGAGCAGGCAGAAGCAGTAGCTCAATCATTAAAGAAAATGAAAATTTAAACCATTCAGGTATATTTAATGGTCTAGAGAGAGAGAGAGAGAGAGAGAGAGAGAGAGAGGAGAAAATTACTATACGATAGTTAATAAACACTAGACCCCACATATGAATTATGAAATGAAAACAAAGATTAGACCATCCATCAGGTCTTTTCTTGAGAAGACAGAAAGAAAATTTTCATATAATTTTTATCGCAATCTTTGTCGCTGACGCCATTGAGTTTGACGTCAGAAGGGAGTGGTCAATGATAAATGGCAAGTCAGTCATTCTGTTCTTTTTTTGTTCTTATAAATGTTCGCATCATTGAAAATTTTGCTGTAAAGTTAATGTTCCTGCGAGAGGCTCGGCCTTGGGATTGTATTGCGATGGCTTCAAAATTCCCTGAATTTGTTGTGAAGTACACGTGAAATTAATTTAGTAACACACACACATATATATGTGTATATATATATATATATATATATATATATATATATATATATATATATATATATATATATATATATATATATATATATTTACATATTTATATACACGAACACAGTTTCAGCCACGAAGAAAAGTTTTTACCTTTAGTGATTTAAAATCAAACATATAGATATATATGTATACATATGCATATAAGTATATATATATATATACATATATATATATATATATATATATATATATATATATATATATATATATATATATATATATATATATATATATATATATCTATCTATACATATCTATCTATCTATCTATCTATCTATCTATCTATCTATCTATCTATCTATATATACATATTGCCCTCTTCACATAAAGAGTTAAAATGTAGCAGCGAAATCGCGAAGTCTTGTACACAATATTGTCCAGAAATATGAAGTGTAAACAACTGTAATAACAACTGTAATTTCTCTTTGTACCAACACGACCCACCATTGCAGCGCATTGTCAATGCAACCTTAGCTACATGTGCTGACAAGGTCCCCGTGGCCTTGTCACGGGAAAAATTAATCATTTGCACACGAAGATTACAATTCAGTTTAGCAGAGGAAAATGTTTCTGTATTTGTTAACAGTCATCAAAAAAATTTTATTTGCACGCAAATTGGAGAATGTCATATATGTTCATCATGCAAAAATATATGGAGATGCCAGCTTTGATCTTCGTTGATCAAATATGCATTTTCGTCCAAAATCTGTACATATATACACACACACATGTATATATGTAGATGCACGTATGTACAGTATATATATATTAGAAATAGCCAACACACAGTCACGTGAGGAACGGAAATAAGTCTCTGATTCACATAAGGATCGAATCCAGGTTTTTCAATTGAAAGACGAGACCGCTTTTGTGGTTTGGTTGATAGCGGTCTCGTCTTTCAATTGAAAGATCTGGGTTCGATCCCGATGTGAGTATGTATATATATATATATATATATATATATATATATATATATATATATATATATATATATATATATGTATATATGGGTATATGGGTATATATATATGTTTATATATATACATACATATATATATATATATATATATATATATATGTATATATATATATATATATATATATATATATATATATATATATATATATATATATATATATATATATATATATATGCTATATATATGCTAGAAAAATTAGATTCTAAATCTACTGTAATCAATTATACTCAAAATAAAAAAAATATCACTTTGACCGAAATGCAGTCATCATAAAATGCAAGTCCCAGATTCTCCATAAACATAACGAGAGGAAAATGACCTTATTGCTTGCGACACGTGATGCATTAATGAACGTGTTAGTCAAAAAAAGCAATTAGCTGAGATCGTATATCTCTCATCTTTATTACATTTCATTAAGTGCGTTGCCTTTTCTCATTAAATTTGCTAATACCAGAAGGTCAGAGCTCTTATGTTTATTTATTTATGCATATCAGTGAACTGGGTGTCTTAGGGGTTATTAGGGCAATATAAATGTATGTATATAATATGTATATATATATGTGTATATATATGTACATATATATGTATGTATAAATATAAAGTATATATATATATATATATATATATATATATATATATATATATATATATATATATATATATATATATATATATATATATATATATATATATATATATATATATATATATATATATATATATATATATATATATATATATATATATATATATATACACACACACACACACATGCTTGACTTTTCCAGCACAGAACACAAAGTATGACAAACGTATCCTTTATAATCGTATATTCGAAAAACTCAGGTAATTAGATATGAATACATGATTATCTGACCACGTTCGTATATTACACTATAACATTTATTTAGTAAAAAAATGTATTTCATAACATCCTGTAATTTAATTACAAGAGCGCTTCAAATTTACACCCAAAAATCCTCGGAAATTCCACAATTAAGGAGAGTCAAAATTCCCCAGAATTCCCTTGAAGATAAGTCGTTGTCTCATTATTTCTCGGACAACAAGATGGCGCCACAGGCCATTAACCTTGAATAATGCTCTCGTATATATTGGCTTTACTCTTTCCCGAATGATGATAATGGCGGGACATAAGTTCGAGTTTGCATAAGTCCTCTTTTTTTCTCTCTCGATCATTAGCACAGAAGCGTAATTTCGCCTCCCCTCTCACTCATTCGACCATTCAGTCAAAGTAATTTTTCAGTTTTATCAGGGATTGTTGGATCATATTTTTAGATCAAAATGACCTCATGCCAGTGAGGTTACTTGTACGAAGGTGTTAGAGGGATTGGGGGCCCTAGTTTGGACCTTAGGGTTCGCCTAACCAAATTAGGCTAATATTATGGCGACCAGGTACGGAATTAAGTTGAAAAAAGCAGAAATTTTATATTCTATGTAATCCAAATCTGTTTTCTATATGACAGCTTCATTAGTACATTCACCCCCTCTCTGTACTGTTAATTATCATGATAAACAAAATACAGATAGATAGACAGGTAAAGAGAGAGAGAGAGAGAGAGAGAGAGAGAGAGAGAGAGAGAGAGAGAGAGAGAGAGAGAGAGAGAGAGAGAGAGAGAGAAGGGAATAATGTCGAGTCAGCATTTCGACGTGGCATTGATGAATGTCATTTCATCATTTTCTAATGTTGTGGTTCACTGTGAAGTTTGAAGCATCCAAGCCATGTGTAATGCGACGTAAATAGGAGATTTAATCCCGCAAATGATCTCTTCAACTCCACTCGAACAACAAGTCTCAGCACTTGAGTATATTCCATGAAGAGGGTGGAGCCGGCAAGCATTTATGTTCCGTTTCTAATTCGGGATTATGTTCCCAACGCATATCCGAGTTCAGATCAATCTCTCTCTCTCTCTCTCTCTCTCTCTCTCTCTCTCTCTCTCTCTCTCTCTCTCTCTCTCTCTCTCTCTCTCTCTCTCTCTCAAAAGGACAGAAATCATTAGCTTATTTCCAGAACCCATAATTATAGTGGCTCTATTTTTCATCGCAGTGAGTTGTAATTATGCTGGTCGACCTATCGTAGAATGGTCTTTTCAAAGGATATTTCTGGCAATCTCAAGATAATACTTGGGGGATATGTATTCTAAGATATACATGTACATATATATGCATACAAACACACACACACATATATACACACATATACACACACATATATATTATTATATGCTTTTATTTTGGTAGAATTTATATATATTTCCAATTACCAACTACCTGTAGCTATTGTGTGTGTGAGAGAGAGAGAGAGAGAGAGAGAGAGAGAGAGAGAGAGAGAGAGAGAGAGAGAGAGAGAGAGAGAGAGAATCAAACAAATAGCTATAACAGTTCAAATCCATCACTTGCTTGTCATATTTGATATTTTTGAACAAAGTGCTTTCCGGAAGTGCTTTCCGGAAGTGTATGAACATAAGCTGCAGTCTAGTTTAATGAAGAATCATTGTTGCTTGTGTGACGACCCGTAATACATGTTATTTACGCTAGAATGTCCCTCATTATGTCCATTTTATAAAATAGATAAATAAATAAAGCGAAACTCGATTTAGAACATTGCATTAATCAAAGTCGATGAGCTGTGATGGCATCTTGTTATCCAAGAATTAATGATGAAACAACTTCATTTAGAACAGAAGTTTGGTGTAAAATGATTTTTTTCCTGGATTACCAAAATTGAAGATATTATGAATTAACTTTTCACATTTTTTGCATCGATAATCTATTTTATTTTTTTAATAATTTGCTTTTCTCGGGACTGAGTGTGCCATGTATCTGCCAGTAATTAAATACTAAAGCGTAAATATTTTTCTAAATATAATGTATTTTTTACGAAAAATATAAATTTTTTAATTCACTTCCATAGTGAGTGTTTGAACGCTTTCCTTTACCTGTTTATGATGAGTTTGTAATTTAGTACGTTTAAGGTAAAGAAAAACCAAATATTAAGTAATGCTTGCATAAGAATATAATTTTACACGAAAGAAGAACAATCATATATTTTTTTATTGTGGTATTTTAAGGAAGGATACTTTTGTATCAAGATTATTTATCCGATAATTACTGTTTTCAGCTTTCTACAAAAAAAATCTATTGTGCCGGCTTTGTCTGTCCGTCTGCACTTTATTCTGGCCGCACTTTTTTCTGTCCGTACTTTTTCTGTCCGCCTTAGCGCTTAAAAACCACTGAGGCTAGAGGGCTGCAAATTGGTATGTTGATCATCCACCCTCCAACCCTCAAACATACCAAATTGCAGCCCTTTAGCCTCAGTAGTTTTGATTTTATTCAAGGTTAAAGTTACCCATAATCGTGCTTCTGGCAACGATCTAAGATGAGCCACCACCGGGCCGTGGTTAAAGTTTCATGGGCCGCGGATCATACAGCATTATACCGAGACCACCGAAAGATAGATGTATTTTCGGTGGCTTGATCATACGCTGTAGCGGCTGTGCAGAAAACTCGATTGCGCCGAAGAAACTCAGGCTCATTTTCTTTCTGCAGTTAGCACAGCATACATCTGATACCAACTCTTCTGTGAAGTGGATTTTCCATTAACAATATTACTCCCCAAAATTAATCTTCACGCTTCACATATTTATTCCGACAGTAATCCCGGAAGGAGATTTCATATCCGTAATCTCCCTTGGCTAAAAATCATCGCTCGATCTAATACTAAAGGCAATTTTTCGACATCTCACCTCTTTACTCTAAACGTAATAAGGAAAGTGTTCACGTTGTTTTTTCATTATCTTACTTTGTCTCTCCCAGCCCAAAGACAGGGTGATAATTAAAGGGCGTTTGATCTGGCGTTTTTATCATATCCTCTGTCCCCTAAATTATCAACGATTATCAGTTAATCCCAACTACAAAGCAAAGGGGATAAAGAAAGGGTTATTGGAGGAGAATTCCTCGAATTTTAAGGACGACATTTTTTACTAGATGATTATTGAAACGTTCAGCGTTCCTCTGTCATTGATGGCAAAACATTTTTAAAGGATCAGACTGACGGTAATATTTGGGAAGAATTTGACAAAGTACTGTTAAATAAGTCATTTTTATGGCTGACGAATAACAGAACAAAACTTTGTTCAATATTTTTCAAATATATATCGTACAAAAACGGTTCTTGCATTTTACTTGCATCTAGAAGTATTTTTCTGTCATGATGGTATGCTTTTAAAGAGTCAAACGAATATATCTGTATTTGAATATTCAAATATTACGAAATTCCCGTTGCCATTATTCTATTATCATTATTCTACCACAGTGCTAATATCCCAAGGATAAGAGAAGAGTCCCAATTTTCTTGCCCTTTTTAACCAGAAGTATATCAATTTGGAATATTTTTGCATGTACGTATAAAAGTCAATTAGAATTAGATACTGAAGACCAGTCTTGTGTATTTGATCACAGGTGAAAGAGTCCCAATATCCTTCCCCTTTTTAACAAGATGATCATATACTAATTTGGAATATCTTTGCATGTACGCACAAACGTCAAATACAGCCAGGTATTGAAACCCACTCTTGTGTGTATATTTGGTCACAGGCGAGACGCAGAAACACAAAAACGCTTAATGCAAACGAGTGCGCTTCATCCTGTTTTCATAAGGTCACGTACAAAGTAATTAAAGTCGAAATAAATGAAGAAAAAAAACCGTTCATCATTAATGGAGACGCCTCTGGCATATCAACGTCGACGGACGTGTGAAGTAATTAAGAATGCGAATTAATTTGTGATGTGATGCAAGTGTAATTACTGTAGCAAATATTACAAGGACACATTTTGCCTCCTCCCACTCGTGGTCTATATTTGCCTTTGTATTTTGAAATGTACAGATGTGTGTATGTATATATATATATAACATATATATATATTATATATATATATATATATATATATATATATATATATATATATATATATATATATATATATTATATATATATATATATATATATATATATATATATATATATATATATATATATATATATATATATATATATATATATATATATATATATATATATATATATATATATATATATATATATATATATATATATATATATATATATATATATATATATATATATATATATATATATAGTGTGTGTATATATATATATATATATATATATATATATATATATATATATATATATATATATATATATATATATATATATATATATATAATTCTAATTCTTTTATACTCAAATATTAAACCACAAATATCCTTTGATATCAAATGCACTTTATATTGCGAATAACTTACAAATAAATGGAATTATATATTATACTTCGCATCCTGCCCGGGCAGTCACTAATCATATACAATTCCCTTTGCCTGCCATTTATTCTCAACTTAAAGTAAATTCAATATTAAGGGGTATTTGCTGCTTAATATTTGAAAATATACACGTTTATTTTTTAGGTTTGTACGAGATTTTTAACTTAACTTTTTTAAGCTTATTTATGTTTTCCTGGCAAATTTCAAACATATTTCCTTTATTTTATTTTTTTCTGTTTTCCATTACTTTCTGTTACTTCTTTCTTTTATTATTATTATTATTATTATTATTATTATTATTATTATTATTATTATTATTATTATTATTATTATCATAGACTTAGCTACACCAGCACACGGAAAATCAGAATTATACTAATTTGAGGGTTCCAAAAATCAAAGCAGCCCAGTACGAAATAGAAAATACACAATTGAAGAATGAACTGTAAAAAAAAAAGTCAAACCGAAAAGACTGAGACGTAAATCTCTCGTTAGCCTAACTCCCCCAAAAAAAAAAAAATCAACTGCACAAAAGACATCATATCACAATTTATGTTATCGGCAGAGGCGAGAGAGAGAGAGAGAGAGAGAGAGAGAGAGAGAGAGAGAGAGAGAGAGAGAGAGAGAAAGCTGACCAATTATCCGTCACTCAGAACCATTTCATTAAACTAATTCGTTCGAACGAGATACAAATGACGGGAGCAATTGCGCGAGGGAAGACAGAGGAAAGGCAGTTCTAATTGCAAATGGTTGACCATGTTAACAGTGTCACTGAGGAGAGTCAATATGTTCTTCATTATGTTAGCTTCTTAATTAGGTCGTATGCTTAGGTGATGTTAATCCGTTACTTATATCGATTGTTCTTTTTTTAATTTTAAGTTTTTTGATTTCATTTTTGAATTATTTGATTATTATTGTAATGAGTGGGAGGTGTAATAATGATGATTTACTGGAAACTAGGCAAAAAGGGAAGTTCGTAGGTTTTCGTGGACAATGAAACACATACGCATAATTATAATATGTATGTATGTATATATATATATATATATATATATATATATATATATATATATATATATATATATATATATATATGTATATGTGTGTGTGTGTGTGTGTGTGTGTGTGTGTGTGTAGGACAGATAGATAAACAGGTAAACAGATAGATAGCTATATGCATTTGGGAAAGTGTTTGAGTATTTAGTTAAGAAATTAAATCCAATTGGGTAGTCTTTGTTTGCAGATGAAAATATTATAAATAGTTTGGAGGAACACATTTGACCAAGAAAGAATGTATTTTTAGAAGCAGGAAAATGAGGGAGGACGCATGTTCTAAAATACTGCGAACAAATGAGAGGATTTCCATAAAAGTTAGTGCTGCTTATACTTACATTAAGTATCTCTTCATAGAATCATATTCATGAGTTATCATTATTATTATTATTATTATTATTATTGGAGCTATATATCAACAGATATCCCAATTGTAACCAATAATTCAAGCCTTTATAAGTAAGGCATAGAGAATATTCAAGATGAACATCATTAAAAGATTTCAAATGAGTCTTTACTCAAAGGTAAACATGTATACGTCATATCTATTCCATCAAATAATCTGATGAAAAAATATATTCACACCATAATAACAGTAAGTTGGTAATAGCCATTCACTGAACTCTATTCCCGATGCAAAATATCGTAATTCACAGGCGAGATTTCGGTCCTTGAAATCCTAGTCCTTGATTAAGGATTGAGGGAATTTTATATGCAATCAGAATGAGCCATTTTCTGTCAGGTGGACTGGAAATATTCGATTTCAAAACCGGGCCATTTTGCTGATGGCATTCTCATTGACAGCTGCCATAATCATGCAGGGTGGGACCTAATTAAAATTCTATTTTCCTTCCTTCTCTCTCTCTCTTTCAGACGTCAAATTATTATGAGTAGTTTTTTTTTCAAGCAGCGTCATGCTTTTCAATATGTCCAGGCTATTAGTTTTTTTCGTCATTCGAAGCATGTCTAATTTTTTCAGAGTATCATGTCGAAAAGCAGTAGGTAATTCAAGATTTCTGTGAGTCTTTCTTAAACAGATAATTACTGTATAATTAAGGATAGTCAGAAACCTCTCTTTCTTAAACAGATAATTGTATTTATAGATACTGAGAAACCTCACTCATTTTATATGAGAATATTTTTCTTTCAAGGTTACAGATATGAATAAAACTATCTGCTATAGTGGCCAGAAACATAGTTAAATACCGGTTTTAAAGCTTCTACGAGATAAAGAAACGTCGCCACAGAACCTTTAGTATTCGACACTAATCCTTATGTAATACACACCTTTTTCTGTACACTTATATCCTCCTAAGTAAACCTGAAGATTGACAATTTAGTTTCTAGTTTTAGGGAGAGTGTTTCTTACTGTGTTCCACTGATGTATACAAGATAATTTTCCTGTATTTCCTGGTAATCATAATTGTTGCTGTCTTGGGTCTTTGAGCAAGGCCGAGTGAAGGGAAAACTCCTTGTTCGTGAACAAAAAGAAGTCACTTCATAAATTATGCAAATAATTAATCACGCTGAAACAATGTTCTATCTTTCGTTAAACGTCTTCTGATTAATTTCACAATTTAGGGGTAAATTGTTTCGAAAAATATATTAGATAGCAATATTCCTTCCTAAGGTACTGCGATTCATCAAGTGAGAAGTTCTGGCAAATATTTTAGAATACGACATTCTCTATAAATAAAATAATTCTTTTATTCAACATATCAAATATTAGACTGCTACATCCCTTTATGAAGTGAATGCATTTCATATTATTCGGTGTTTTAGCAGATATCTAAGAATATCATACCGTCTTTTCAAGGCAAAGCTTTTTGTGATAGTCAAAATTTTTCCAAAGATTTGCAATGCAATGTTGATTTGGAAAGGAAAAAAAAAATGTTCTTGATACGTAAAGACCTGTCAGACACATCCCAAGACAATGAACTCTATCAAAGGTAAAACTTTTCTTGACATTCCACGTTTTTCGAAACCTTTTGAAGTATTATATCCTCTTTTGAAGGGAAAAACGTTCATAACACCTTTTCCAATACCGTATTTTCTTTCACTGGCAAGCGTTCCATAGCCCTAACATTTTTCCGAAGCATTTTCACTTTTAAAGGCAAACGTTTCACGTATATCATGGAACAAACGTTTTTTTCTTTTTCTTTTTATTTGGATACGTGATTAATGTCTCGTTCATCTCCTGAATGCAAATGGATTCCATCCGTAATAGGATTTCCAATAGGAGCCCTGCAGCCCTCTATCACTGCGAAATTCACTGGTGAGTCAGGGATTCATTTCAGTCTTTGAATCAGACATTTTGGTCTTAGTTATGAAAAGGAAATATTTTCTGCAGTGAGTGATGTGATTCAGTTGTTTAAATCTTGCAGCCTTAGTCTAATTTTGTGAGTCGATTTTTTTTACAAATAAGGAAAGATTTTCTGCAATGAGTGATGTGATTCGGTTGTTTATATCGTGCAGCCTTAGACTAATTTTGTGAGTCGATTTTTTTTTTACAAATAAATTTCATTTGGCGTTTAAATTAAAAGCTGGCCAAATCATAAACGAAGGGCTTATATTTATTAAAGTCATATTCATGTCGATAAGGCTGTCTTTTATTTATACATCGATAGAGAGACAGATACAAACGCAAAAAGAGTGAAAGAAAGATTACATCTTGAAACAGAAGCGTTTGCGTATCAGGTAATGCGGTTTCATCTTTCGGTTGGAATCGGAAACGAAACATGATCCCTCTAATCTTTTTCACCTTGCTCTTTATCCTCCTTCCTTCCTTCCTTTCATTTCTTTTCTTTTCTCTCTTCTCTCTTACTACTTTCCTTTACCTCATACAACACTATACGCTCACCACCTGTGAGTTCATAACTCTCTCTCTCTCTCTCTCTCTCTCTCTCTCGCCTTCACAGAGATTCAGTTTTCGTAAGAATGGTGAAATTATCTCTCTCTCTCTCTCTCTCTCCTTCACAGAGATTCAGTTTTCGTAAGAATGACGAAATTATCTCTCTCTGTCTCTCCTTCCCAGAGATTCAGTTTTTGCAAGAAAGGTGAAACTCTCTCTCTCTCTCTCTCTCTCTCTCTCTCTCTCTCTCTCTCTCTCTCTCTCTCTCTCTCTCTCTCTCTCTCTCTCACAGAGATTCAGTTTTCGCAAAGAAAGGTGAAACTCTCTCTCTCTCTCTCTCTCTCTCTCTCTCTCTCCTCTCTCTCCTCCTCCTCCTCCACTCTTGTAATTTAACACTCATCACGGTGACCTACCTCCAAAAAATCCTTTCTTCATGCTGCGTAATCTAGAGCCCAAATCCAAGGGATTTCTTTTCATTACTTTCTTTTCTTCGAGATTACGGCTGCAGGAGATAAGAAATAAGATTATTTTTTCTTTCTTTCCTTTGCATTGAAGTCTTACATACAGGCTCTACTGGAGTGCTATAATGCAGTGGACTGGGAAATTCATTTTTCTCATTTATAATGAATATAGCTAAACAGACCAAATGGTATACGTAAATATTTGATAAAGCTAGAGGCTAAATAAGGCGTGCAATCTGTGACTTCTTTGATTCGCCTTGCATTTAAATTTTCACTTTTCATACTAAGTAGGTCTTTTATAATAATGGTTTTTCAGGTGTAATAAAAGCACAGGTGAGAGAAATGATCTAATTTGTAAATAAATGCCAGACTTTAAGTATTTCAAAGAAGTTCTTTACAGTCATTCATTCATCAGTATGCTTAGATAAGAAAGGAGGTAAAATACTCACACACACACACACACACACACACACACAAACGCACGAGACCATCTGACATCTTCATCTTCTACCACTGAATAATTAGACGCCGAGATTCAGGAACAAGCTGAAAGAAAGAAGGAGCATTTTCCCCGGTCCAGTCGTGCAAACGCCTCTTACTCAAAGCCTTGGAATGAAACGATCGAGCACAGGAGATCTTATTTTTTAGAATGTTTTAGAATATATTATAGAATGCCAAGAGAATATTTACGAAACCATCAAATAAAGTAAATAAAATAATTAATTAAATAACGAAGAGCGTAATGAGGATATCATCAACCCAGAATATACAAAGTTTATAAATTTCAAAGACAAGGATTTCCAAAACCTCAAAACGTTGCAACGTAAAAAATGGAATAGGTTTTTGTAAAGTTCTACAACCACCACACGGCCAGTAGCACCATACTCTGTGAAATACGTTACGACCAAGGGGAGAGGATATAGTCTAAAACGGGAGAATTTTTATGTGGTTTTGGAAAGCCATTGTAGTACAAGCTAAACCACCTTCTAACTGAGTAAGATAGGTTAGTCCAATGCTATCTGTATTGTTTTATCGATATGTATCGTGGTATGACACTGAAACTGTCTAGAATACAGAAGTAAAGATCTTAGAAGAATCTTACTAGTTATCTGTACTGCTTTTTGGATGTATCGTGGTATGACACTGAAACTATCTAGAATATAGAAGTAAAGATCTAAGAAGAATCTTACTAGTTATCCGTATTACTTTTTGGATGTATCGTGGTATGACACTGAAACTATCTAGAATAGAGAAGTAAGGATCTAAGAAGAATCTTACGAGTTATCTGTATTGCTATATGGATATGTGTCGTGGTATGAAACTGACGCTATCTAGAACAGAATAGAAGAATCTTACTAGTTATATGATGGCACCATTGAGAAAGACCTGATACCCTCAGGAAAATTACGAAAGCTTCACGTGTAGATGAGATAATGACGAGAGGGAGATGAAAGGCGGCCAGGAGAATAATACGACATGATAATGTCAGCTGGTCCCTTGTGGGTACAAGGAGAGGGTCGATGACCAAGATCTCCTTAGAGTTGGGAAATTGAAAACGCTGTAAAAACACGACAGGAAGAATTTCACAGAAGCTCCGATGATGTTGCCTGTGAATTAATACTCACAGGACGAAGAGAACATCTAAGAACAGAAAATCAGTACATTATAGGAAAAAACTAGGGCATTTTATAATATTCAGCTTTGACATTCATCTGCCGTGAGTTGCCTTAATATTGATCTTTTGGATGACAGAAAATACTTTAATATGATAAGAAAATACAAACACACACACATACACACGCAAGCGCTCGCGCACACACAAATGGATATATATACATATATATGCGTGTGTGTATGCATATATATATATATATATATATATATATATATATATATATATATATATATATATATATATATATATATATATATATATATATATATATGCACACACACACACACACATATATATATATATATATTTATATATATATATATATATATATATATATATATACTTTATATATGTGTGTGTGTATGTTTTTGTTTGTTTGTGTGCGTGCATGTATTTATGTACGTATGTATATACCCTCCTTGTCAGAACAGGCATAAAACTCTCAAAACCGATAACACACGGGGTCGTCCCCCTCAAGGGATATCATCATTCTATTATTGCGTCAACAGTAGGCAGACTACATGAATTACTGAGCAAACACAACGTGGAAAAACTCACTAGGATTCAGCAGTTTGATTCCCTCGGCACATCGGCGCTAGGCCTTAGGCTCTCACGAAATGAGGATACGAGAGAAGGATCCGGCAAATAAAAGAGGCTCACACACTCATATGATGAGATGTGATTCCCCATCCAGAAACAGAAACATGTTTCAAGACCAAACATGGAATGGAAAAGATGGACTCAAAAAGCTTTACTTCTCATCTGCTATCATTCGCGTTTGGGAGGAGAAAAAACGGGCTTTGAAATCTGGAGTTTCCAGGCCCAAGGAAAAATTAACGTACTCCTCAGTATGGGTTGAGTAGTGGAGAGGCTAACTTTGATTATTCTTACGAAAGTTTTTGATAGGCCTATCAGCTAGTTAAGGCTATCCCACGCATCTCTGTTTGCTGTATTCGCTGCTACGTATTTTTTTGAAAATTTGTTGTTATGTAATTTTTTTGTTGTATTTTTGCCTTGTTGTCTTTTATTCATTGCACTGATATGTCTGATGTGTTTGCTTATTGATATGATAATTACTGTTTATCTACCTATCTACCTAATAATTTCTGTATACTTATCTAAATATACATACACATATATATAAATATATATATATATATATATATATATATATATATATATATATATTGAAAGAGGAAGCGACTTTGTCAATAAAATCTACTCAGTAGCAAAAATTAAATTATTTTTCACAATGAGAATATTCTCAAATGGAAAACAAAAATTAGTATTTGGTGAAAGAAAAAAAAGAGAATGAGAAAAGTATCTTTTGATGAGTAAGCAATTTCCAAAGGTTTTCAAACAGCAATCCATAAGCCACGAGTAACCACAAAGATTTTGCTCTTCTTTAGCGGGAAAGTTTCTGCCCAATCATTGGCTGTTCGAATGTTTCCTATTAGAGTTGCCATGTTTCATTAAAAAGAAATTCTTTTTCGATACATGAAACAGATATCTTTGATCGTATTTTAATCTTATTATGATATTCCTTTAAAGTACTATCTAATATATTCCGCTGATGCTTGATAATCCTATTAATAAGCGAAAGTACGAGGATAATTAGTCACTGAATACGTAACTTTTTGTGAATGAGAATGCGTCACCTGTTGCCATGGAAACGAGTCGTAAACAATCCAAGGATCACAGAGTATGTATAGAGTTCAATTGTAAACCTATTTCTATTCGAACTTAATTTAACTTAAAAAATTAGAGGATTTACTAAGAATAACTAGAAAAAATGAAATAATATTGCAATAAATAGCTAATGGAAACAATTAAAGAGAACTGAGTAATACGTAGAAATAGTGAAGGATTAGTTAGTTTACCCGAAAGAGAAGGCAATATGTGGTAACAAAGCACCGAATTAAGTACTGAAAAATAACGTTAATCAAGTACTTTCTAATGGCTGTATTTACGTCAGTGAATGGTATTTTTTTATCATCAATATGCTATAGTAGATTTGGACAGTTTCTGCAGATATCTATTATAAATAATAACTAATATTCGAATAATAGTGACAAATGGCAACTGAGTCATTGCCTATCCACTCAAAGTAGTAAACATTACAACCACCAATCAGGTTATGGATGGGTGACATCATCAAAAACCAATGGCAGTCCAGAATTTTTCCGCCAAAGAACAACACTACATGAGCTGGTTCCTCTTTTTAATGCATTGCTGTTGAAATCCTATCAAAAACAGCAGGAATTTTCAATTATTAGAAGAAATATTTTTTTCATGAATGCTGTTTTTATTCGTATTCTCTGAACTGAACTGGTCCTTTTTCACTTGCATTTGCAATGAAATAATGTAATTGTTTTTTTAGAACTTATGAATGAATATTCAAATTTCAGCTTCATTGTCAAAATCCTTTCAGCTTTGGAGGAAACAAGTTAGTTGAATATGTATGAGTCTATTTTTATTACGCGATACCAATAATGATTTGGGACCCAACGGATCAAAATTTGGGTACATTAGTGGAAAAGGAGCTTGTTATATAAAATTAATTGATATCTTTTTCATGAATGTTTGTCTACTTTCAAAAATAATCTAATGCCAGAGAGAGAGAGAGAGAGAGAGAGAGAGAGAGAGAGAGAGAGAGAGAGAGAGAGAGAGAGAGAGAGAGAGAGAGAGAGAATGATGATATTCAAATCAGACTCCACCCTGCATGAATATGGCAGTCGTGAATGATCAGCCCATTAGGAAAATGGCCCAGTTTTGAAATCAAATATTTCCGTTCCCACTGACAGAAAATTGCTTAATCCGAATGGGTATGAAATCCGGTAAAACCTTAATTAAGATTCTGGAAATAAATGACTTCATTTTCATACATGAATTATGGCACTGTGCAATGGAAATGATAGTCAGTGATTCGTTAGTGCCACTTTGTTTCGATTACACGTTCATAAGTTTATTTTTTCTTCACGTTCTGGGAATCGAAAGATACAAAATGAAACTGAAACTTCATTACAGTTCTGAATCTGCGCCTGAACTGACAGATTTAATTTGAATCATTACGTACTGATTTAAAGATGTAATTATATTGTAGTGTCATGTATGTTATATCTATAATGTAGTGTCATTATGAGATACATATTCTTCCATATCAGGTACAAATAGGCAATCATACCTTTCATTATCAATTCATGATGATAAAAGTTCACGCATTACTTAGAATAAAAGTTCTAGACGTTGTGATATTTATCACTTTCAACTTTACTTTCAGCTTTTCACTGACCTAATTCTGCTTCTGAAGTTTGTTGACCATTGGTCCCTCGCCTCTCTCTCTCTCTCTCTCTCTCTCTCTCTCTCTCTCTCTCTCTCTCTCTCTCTCTCTCTGTCTCTCTCTCTCTCTCTCTCTCTCTCTCTCCTCTCTCTCTCTCTCTCTCTCTCTCTCTCTCTCTCTCTCTCTCTCTCTCTCTCTCTATATATATATATATATATATATATATATATATATATATATATATATATATATATATATATATATACACACACATATGTGTATACATAGATATATCTATCTATCTATCTATCTATCTATATATATATATATATATATATATATATATATATATATATATATATATATATATGTTTATGTATTCTTGTACCTAGCGAAAATACGAGAAAAGAGACTAAGATTCAAAGGTAAGAACAGCATGAAAGAGAAGCCAGGAAGACCATTCGAAGCATGTTTGACGATTCATAGAATCTACAAAGTTTAATTAACGAAGACGGAAAAATGAGAGTAACTCAACATGCTTTTCCGAGATAGAAAAAAAACTAGGTCACACAAGCACCACAAACCCCCGTTTAATCAAGAAGACGCCGAGGCTTATGTTTGAGATAAAGGGAAGAATTGAATAAATAACTAAAAAAAAAAAAAAGGACAAGAGATTCCCCTTCTTTCACGTCACTTGATGCAAAAGAGCATTAATCAGTAACGCGGACAAACACACTATTGTTCTACTCTTGTATGAGAAGCTGTACTTCAACAATAATACGTCGTACGGATGAGTAATAAGTTTGTCTTTTTTAAGAGCACTCTCGCAACCCTTATGTCGAATGTGAAACGTCTTTATATGAGGCGAGTTATTTACATACTCAACCGGCTTCCAGGTAGTGCTGTGACCCACTGATAAAAATAATTCCGTGTGTATTTATTGCTCACTGAACTGTTTTCTTACGGATATTTCTAACTTGGGGTAACTTCTCAGGCATTTAAATAACATTTACTCTCTCATTCATTGCAAATTAGTTAAAACCTAAATAATAATAACAATAATAATAATAAAAATAATAATGATAGATATTGGTCAATAATAATAATAATAATAATAATAATAATAATAATAATAATAATAATAATAATAATAATAATAATAATAATAATAGTAATAATGCAAATCTTCTTCACAATCCCGTGAATATGTTTATAAAATACAAAATCCACATTTATGTAAAGTACTGTATTTACAAATAATAAAATGAATTAGACATGTATTCCAGAAAAAAACCCTAAATCCATTAAACGCAGTAAAAAATTTCAACATGAGGTTTAATTGGGATGAAAATTATATAAAAAAACATGCTAATTATGAACCGAACTGTGGCTACAAGTTTTATTTATTTTCCATACTATGTTTAACCTGCCCTGCAGACTTGTATGGTTTCAAGATTAATTTCAGCAAAACCGTTTAAACTTATTTATGGGCTTCTATGCAAGTGCTGCTTTTGGTTAAACATGGCCTTATGTCAGTACGGGTCCTAAGTATTTTAAGGTGTTTAAGAGTAGTAGGAGTACTGGTGACTCAAAGTATGGTCAGAAGCTGTGGTTCATAGCAAGGCAAGAAGCTGTGATTCACAGCAAGGTCAGAAGCTGTGGTTCATAGCTAGGTCAGAAGCTATGGCTCACAGCAAGGTCAGAAGCTGTGGCTCATAAAAAGGTCAAAAGCTGAGGCTCATGGCAAGGTCACAAGCTGTGGCTTATAGCAAGGTCAGAGGCTATGGCTTACTAGCAAGGCCAGAAGCTTTGACTCACAGCAAGGTCAAAAGCTGTGACTCACAGCAAGGTCAGAAGCTGTGGCTCATAGCAAGGTCAGAAGCTGTGACTCATAGCAAGGTCAGAAGCTGTGTCTTATAGCAAGGCCAGAAGCTTTGACTCACAGCAAGGTCAGAAGCTGTGGCTCATAGCAAGGTCAGAAACTGTGGCTCATAGCAAGGTCAGAAGCTGTGACTCATAGCAAGGTCAGAGGCTATGGCTCATGGCAAGACCAGAGGGAATTTTCATGGTAAGGTCAGAGGAGGTGATTTATGACAAAGTCCTCGGCTGTGGCTCACGGCAAATTCAGAGGCTGCGGCTCATTGCAAGTTCAGCGGAAGCGTCACAAGGTGTATCCAGAGGCCGTGGCTCGCAGCAAGGCCACAGCAGAGGAGGGTACTCCTTGACAAGGTCAGAACAAGTGGCTCAGGTCAGGTTCACACAGCCAATGGAAGGGGTCGCTTTGATAACCTAGAAGTTATTCTTCCCGGGAGCAAAGACCAGCAGCCTCTCTTTCCCATCCCCCCAAAATCCCTCAAACAGTGACCGTTTCTCGGTTTGTGTATTTTGTCTAGCACTCTTTTGTTTACTCTCACCGGAATGATCTTCTTCCAAACTCCAGGTGAGCACACGAGAGAAACTGGCCAGAGCCGTGATGACTTAGAGGACGGCGGGTTCTATTTGCTCCAGTGATTAATTTTCGTTTATCTCCCGAATGCAAATGGAGTCTCTCAGAAAGAGGATTTCCAACCGGGCGTTCGTCGCCATGAAAGAGGCGTTTGTCAGGAGATACGTGACATTCATCTCTCTGTCTCAAAATGTTTGGTCTGATATTCGCCTTCGGATGGAGGGTCGAGTTAGGCCTAACTAACGATTAACTGCAGAGTAAAAGAAGAGGGATAAAGGGAAAATGAATGGTTCTTTTCGTGATGGGGCTTTACCTTTGGCTCACAAGAAAAGTGCCAGTATATAGACAGATGAAACGTCACTAATCTTTGCCGGATATTTTCACTTCTTAAACATAGTTCATGGACCAGTCTCCAACTCTGGTGATTTAGTTTATAAATGAATCTATTAGAGAACAAGCAACATACACGCACACACACACACACACACACAAACATACATACACACAGACACACTAAATATATACATACATGCATACATATACAACCAATAGCGACGTAATAACAGATCACCAAGACCAAATTATATTCGTAAATACAAAGTGAATTTCACAGAGCCATTAGAAGTTTCCAGCTAAACTGAGGAAACCGGAACAATTACCGCTTCCTGGAATATAAACAGCCAAGGTAAACCCATCTGATATCAACGATACGTGGATAAACAGAGAGGGGAAATTTAGACCAAATTGTATAGTGAAAATTGGAAATAACAACAAGAAAACTTCATCGATGTGATGGCGATGATAACTGACGCAGAAATGGTATCTGTAAGTTACCATATCAAATATTCTCTTCTCTCCATTTGTCATTTGCTATATTGTGCCTTGAAGTCACGATTTGCTGTAATATTCTAATTCATTTATGATAACACGACAAGAAATTAGTGGGGAATATTGGGTAAGCAATATGATTCTCTGTCTCTGTCTCTCTCTCTCTCTCTGTCTGTATATATATGTGTGTGTATGGGTGAGTATTTTATATATATATATATATATATATATATATATATATATATATATATATATATATATATATATATATATATATATATATATATATATATATATATAGAATCTACTGGTCACGTTTTACCAGATACATATGTAATTGTAATAGCCACAATACCCTGTTAACGTCTCGAATTCTTCGTGCTTTTTTGGATACGTTTGTCACTGCAAAGCCTTAAGATTCAACTGACAAGCGTATCCAAAAAGCGCGAAGAATTCGAGAAGTTAAGAGGGCATTGTGGCAATTACAATTACACACACACACACACACACACACACACACACACACACACACACACACACACACACACATATATATATATATATATATATATATATATATATATATATATATATATATATATATATATATATATATATATATATATATATATTTAACAATCCCTCTCTTAGTCCCTCAAAATAATTGCATTCCCTTAAACATTACTTTAATGATGCTCATTACATATATGTTGTTCAACTGGTCAAGTTCACAAACATCTGCAAAATTATGGAGGTAATTGTTTCAGTGATGTGCCATAGAGGACAGACGTTTCTCTATTATTCTTCATCTAAAATATGCCTTGTATAGGAGATGGAACTGGTACCAAATTAAATAAATATTTCGAGGACACAAACTTTATAGGCTTGGGGTAAAGAAAGCTTATTATGAAAAGTATAATCCGTGTTCTTAGAATTTTTTTTTACTGAAAGTTGAAATTATTGAGTATCAAGACAATGGAACACACTTTGTGGAATTCATTTTTTTTTATTGTGGACTGGGAAGCGCTCACAGTAACATACATGGAGCTCTAGGGTTTTTTATATGAATAATAAGTGCAATGTCATGAAAGCTGGTGGAATAATAATAATAATAATAATAATAATAATAATAATAATAATAATAATAATAATAATAATAATAATAATAATAATATTTTGGTAAAGATGAATACATTTGCAGCGAATGTACAGCAGTATTTCTTCTCTATACAAGAGAAGGTAGCGAAGTATGTAGAGTAAATCCGTAGAGTTCAACAGCAGATTACCGGGAGATATTTTTCTGAAGTACGACACCAGAAAACATCGCCAGGTAAGCTGCTGTTAAACTCTACGGGTTTATCAACCCGTGTTTCACTACCTTCTCATTTACGGTTTAGAGACTAAAAACCTGTAAATACGTTGCAAATGTATTTCTCTTTAAAAAAATGTGAACACTGGCCAATTATTGTCCAATATTAAACAATACGAGTCTCAGAGAATAATAAATGGTTTCAGAATTGTTGATAAGCTTCTTTGTAAAAAGCTAGAAAACATCGGTATCAGACACTCTGATTCAATAAAATCTAATATCCCTGAGATCGTCAATATCCATTGAGGCTTCTCAGTTATACCTGCAAGCCAACAATAAAAAAACTATATTGCTTCTTCTGTGAGGTTATCTTAGACACGTGTCACAGAAAGAAAAGAAAATTATTTTTTACCTGTTCCACTGTCAGGTAGGTTCATTCGTTTTCCATAACTTTTTTTAACTAAAATTAAATTTCCTTAACTCTTCATCTTTGATCTTTCATACATTAGCAAGGCTTAATAAGCCAAGGGAATAATAGGTTCATATACTGTTACAAAAATCTCGCTAATTGTCAAGGTTTCATCATTTCCACTTTTCATAATGATACCTTTGAAAAGCAAGAATGTAAAAATATAGCAATTATCGTGTTTGTCATTTCCATCGCTTTCTGCGTTGCCTTTGAAGTAAAAAAAAAAATGAAAAAATTCAAATGGAAAAATACCTTGCGAGGTTATGCAGCCTTTTGTAAACTGAGACAGAAGTATTCAACCCTTTTTCCCGCCGGTTATAATGGAAATATGGGCACTGGTTATCTGTCAGTATAATTCTGCTTGTTAATATTAAATAATAGTGCCCCTTTGATAAATAAAAGGCTATTCTGAACATATAATAAAACACAACTCGATGAAAATGAAATAAGTTACAGCATCACGCTGTCTCTGAAAACCGAAAATAAATTATTTGACCCCCTGCTGGTAATTCGCAATTAAAATTCGAACTCTCCTCAACCACAAGTATAATTTCTTCTCGTCTATCTACGTTCATGTAAAGAAGTTAATAGTTTTCCTTTTCTTATACGCAAGAGAATACCCTGCTCTTCAGTTCGAGGGCAAAGCCTCGAAAAAAAAAAAAGGTTATTCGTAGGGTGAAATGCTGAAATGAAACTCTCTTGGATAAAAAAGTGAAAAAGCCCCATCCCATAATGCGTATATGACGACAGTCCGGCTTGAAATCCTCTTAGCGCGGTATTCCATTTGCATACCGGAGATAACCGAGAAATTAGCAACCCCTGCAGATGAAAACCTTCTTCCTTGTCATGTTAAATAAACGCTGCCTCCCCTCGGCTCTGGGGAAATTTCGGCCTTTGCGGAATTTCCGGTAAAATGGAAGACGACATTCTGGGGCGTTGCGGTTTTGCTGTCAGATGTGAGGAAATCTACGGGTCTGCGGAAACTTGAGTGGCACGTGGAGGGATTTTTGGCTTGCTGATTTTTTAGTCTTTATATATTTATGGTGTTCGATATATTTTTGGGTAAAATGTAAAGGATTTTTCAGTTGTTCAGATTTTTTTAGTACAATGTGAGAAAAAGAATGATTTTGCTTCATGATTTTCTGGTAAAATATGAATAAAGCCTGATTTATGGACTTTTTCTTTTTAAATTGTGAGGGTTTCAATTGATGAGAAGTTCTATGAAATGTTATGAAAGTCTCTTGGTGAAAGTTTCAGGGTGGTACGTGGTGTCCTGGGGTTGGGACCTCTCACTTTAACATTATCATATTACCATCAGTATATTGCAGTATTGGGAGCTTGTAATTCAGTGAAAGACATTAAATATAAAAAATGGTTTTCAGATGGTTAATATTTATTTTTTGTGTTTCTTTTTTTTTGGGGGGGGGGCAAAACAACCAAGAATGAAGAAAAGATATTCAACCTTATAGGTGTCTGTACCAATGGAAAAAAAGATCTATCTTTCGGTGGTCTCGGTATAATGCTGTATGAGCCGCGGCCCGGTGGTGGCCTATCCTATATCGTTGCCAGAAGCAGGATTATGGCTAATTTTAACCTTAAATAAAATAAGAACTACTGAGGCTAGAGGTCTGCAATTTGGAATGTTTGATGATTGGAGGGTGGGTGATCAACACACCAATTTGCAGCCCTCTAGCCACAGTAGCTTTTAAGATCTGAGGGCGGACAGAAAAAGTGCGGACAGGATAAAGTGCTGACGGACAGACAAAGCCGGCACAATAGTTTTCTTTTACAGAAAGCTAAAAAAAAGTATTTCAACATTTTTACCATTTTGGAAATCACTCCAGTATGCAACAGAGCAGAAATAAATCATACATTAAGATACGCATTCACAGGTCCTCGCTATAATTTTAGTCCTTGACCTAAATTATACCATTTCGACGGCAATGCCATTCATCGGAAAGTTAAAAAAAAAAAAAAAAAAAGACCGTACGGAAATCAAACGACTATTTTTTAAATGAGTTTTCTTCATAACAGCAGATAAAAACAGACGATGTTTTCGTACCCTGTAGGGAAAATGAACTGTCAGGGTCTGAGGATGAAAGGGTGTTTTCTGAGTGTGTTTTTCTTTCCGTGAATCAGGAAGTAACGCTGGGCTTAGCGTCTTCTCTTTTGTAGGAAGCTGCATGAGAGAGAGAGAGAGAGAGAGAGAGAGAGAGAGAGAGAGAGAGAGAGAGAGAGAGAGAGATAACTGATAATCTTCAGCTCCTGTTTTAGCTTCACGTCTTTTCTTTGCCTTTGTTATATTCTATCTCTTATGGAGAGAGAGAGAGAGAGAGAGAGAGAGAGAGAGAGAGAGAGAGAGAGAGAGAGAGAGAGAGAGAGAGAGATGGGTAGGCAAACAAAATACATTTCCGTTTGACTTAGATAACAGTAAATACCATTGTAACACATTTACAATTTTTGTTTCTATGCGTACATGCAGCTAAATTATTTTTTTTAAAGATCTCTCTCTCTCTCTCTCTCTCTCTCTCTCTCTCTCTCTCTCTCTCTCTCTCTCTCTCTCTCTCTCTCTCTCTCTCTCTCTCTCTCTCTCTCTCATGCTCATATCTATTCATGGTGTTATATGTTCATGTTAGGATAACAGCAAAAGTCAGACCAACATGTACTACAAATATTTTCGGGACATAATTGCCCAAAAATAAAGTTTAAAATGAAAAAAGCTTATTTAATAATAGCTTGCTTTACATTTTACGTTCTTTCATATATTTCTACCTTTTATTTTCTCTTTGCTATTATTTTCATCTTGAAATTAACAACTTATTCCCATAAATATGAGATTAGGTATATATATATATATATATATATATATATATATATATATATATATATATATATATATATATATATATATATATATATATATATATACATATATATATATACATACATATAAAACTTTCATAAAAAATATTAACCTGTTAACTGGATAGTAAACATAATAACATAATTATTCTGTTGTCATTTACATAGAAATTACACTAAATTTTTATATTTATATCACACTATTATTTTATACTGTGAGAGAGAACAAATAAATATAGGTGCTCGTGACATCACTGAATTATGAGAGATAAAGCATTTTTTATTTGTATCAACAAATTACAGTTAGTTGTCCGAGAGAAAATCTTCTTTTGATATCAAATCAAACAATGCTAATGCCTGTCGTATTATCATTTTGAAAATGACAGGAATGAATTCGTTTTGAATGGATGCGATATGCACAACTGGTAATTAGTATTTTTTGGGGGCAAAATGTCTCTAATAATGTTTTGAGTTATAGGGAAAGACATTACAATTGATGGATATCACGGCAATTTGAAATTTTTATATTAGGTATAGCCCGGCCTTAACAAGTATTATTTAAATCTGCTCTGAATTATTATTAATATATTATTTAACCATTTTGACAGTATTATCGCACCTTTCATTTCTTCTACATGATAGTTTGTTGCTTTATATTTAGAAGATATTGTCGAAGACAACTGGGTTAGATACAAGAAGGAATTTCGTTACTGTTTGTTCTAAAAATATAAACGTGCATTTTCTCTGTTACTTGTTCGGCACACTTGCATATTATGTGAAATGGGCCCCCGCCCCCACGTCTCTCTCTCTCTCTCTCTCTCTCTCTCTCTCTCTCTCTCTCTCTCCTCTCTCTCTCTCTCTCTCTCTCTCTCTCTCCAACCAAAAGAATACAGAATGTTCTACTAATCCTAGAAGAACTACAACGATTGGTATTATAATAATTTTAATTTGACCATCGAGTTTTTCATTTTCCTAAAGAAAAGAAAAGGAGTTAAAATTAATGTCATTTATATTATTTATAATCTTGGCTTTGTTAAACCCGTTAGCCTTTTCAATCTTACACATCGCTTCAAGTTTCCAATTGCAAGGATTGATCACCCTTTTAAAGTCGATAACCAGAGCTATTACTCCTCGTCTCTCAGCTTTAGAATTTAGAATTCTCTACCAAGCCCTATGTTTCATGAATCATATAACATGAATCACTCAGAGAGGCGTTCATAAACAAATAGGTTAATTAATTTTAAAGCAAATCTTTCAGGGCCTGACCTTGACTTAGAAAAACAAGCCAGTCTGGGTCTCTGAACACAAAAATATTTATATTGATTCCATTAATCTACTTTTATTTTTTATACAAAAGAAAACTATTGGGATGGCTTTTTCTGTCCGTCCGCACTTTTTCTGTCCTCCCTCAGATCTTAAAAGCTACTGAGGCTAGAGGGCTTTCAAATTGGTATGTTGATCATCCAACCTTCAATCGTCCAACATACCAAATTACAGCCTCTAGTCACAGTAGTTTTTATTTGATTTAAGGTTAAAGTTAGCCATAATCATGCCTCTGGCACCGCAACAAGCATGCCACCACCGCCGGCTGAAAGTTTCAAGGGCTCCGGCTCATACAGCATTATACGCTGTACAAAAAACTCGATTGCGACGAAGAAACTTCGGCGCATTTTTTACTTGTTTATTATCAAGACAGATTTGAGACAAATATGATCCCTCTCTCACAATAAAAGGATAAAAAGGGCTCAAATGACATCCGCAAGTTGAAAGGGAAGTCTCTCAGGAAGGCCTCTGAATGGCGCTGTCGAGAGAAAGGCTTCTCCCAGCTCTGAAGTTCTATCAGGGAAGAACTTCATTTGCATTTGATAAGTGAGAAATGGATTCCCCCCTGAAATGAAAGCAGAGTCTCTCTCTCGCTGTATCATCTCCGAAATGCTTCATTTCCTCTGCCAAAGTCAGGAGAGCTTTAATCTCCACTGGAAGGAGATGTGTACTCTCTGATATCTTTCATGCATGTGTCCCAGAATTCTGAGTTGGATAAGTGTCACGGGTCTGAGGATAGTGAATATGCTCCTTTTTTGCAGATAAAATTATAAATTTTTCCTTTTTATAATAATAATAATAATAATAATAATAATAATAATAATAATAATAATAATAATAATAATAATAATAATAATAATAATAATAATAATAGAGAGAAATAAAATTTACAATGCGGTGTCTGCAACGTATAATAATAATATATGAGTCATAAATCATTTGCCTGATAATGTAGGGTATTTTAATTTTAATTTGAATTTTTTCGTTATTGGAGATCCACGTTATTTTGATGGCTTTTTACAATAATAATAATAATAATAATAATAATAATAATAATAATAATAATAATAATAATAATAATAATAATAATAATAATAATAATAATAATAATAATAGCATTGAAGGTTGTGTCAATACAGCAAGCAGAACGTTGGACAATACTTAAAGCTCAGTGAAGTTGAACAGTTGAAAAGTACACAGGAAGGAGACCTGACTATGGAGAATAAATACCTAGAAACAAAGATAAAAAACAATGAACAAAACAGAAGAATGGTAAAGGAAACTCACGCACTGACACTCCATAAGAGAGACTAAAGAACTGCCCAGCAATGAAACGTGACAATGGATATAGAAGGACAAACTCAAGAACTCGAGAAAGGAACAGAAGGAATGGCAACAACAGCACGAAATCAGGCTCCAAGAGCGAGATGCATTAAAAGAGCGATGGAAGGGACGAGTATCTCGTTCGAGCGTTCGAAATACAGAGCGAAAGAAAAGATCATCAATCACTATTCTGTTCGCCACACCATTCCACGTCTTCTTCATTCTTTTATATACTCCCATTCTATCTTCCATATATTTATCATCGTCCTTCACTTCTTCCTTTCTTCCCTTTCTTCCCATACCTCGGTTTTCCTTTGGTCTCTAATTTCGAAGTGATCGTCCCCTTTCTCGTTCCCCTTCCATGTTGTTTACCAATAGACGAGTAGTAAATCTCTCAAAGGCAAATAAATGGTAATCTCCATAGCTTTGTCTTCCTCTGTATCCCTCGATTACCAGATCTTATGAAGTTCAAAACTCCAACCAATCAGTGGCCAACAGCTGCCCAGCATTAAGAGTATTCTAAGAGCATTCCCTATTTTACCATTACATGGAGAGAACGGACACAGAACCAGTGTAAAAGGAGACATGATGCAGTGCCAAAAGCCCTCAGCTGGAGCCTGCGAAGAAAAAAACCCCTAGAAAACATCCAGCAACAAGTGTTACGAACACCATCCTGAGGGGACAGTATAAAACGAGCTGGCGGAATTACTCTGGGACTACAGTATCAGGACAGGCAGGATGACACAGACACATCGACCAGACCTGACTCTGGTCGACAGAACGTTAAAACCAGTGCGTTGTTCTATTACATAATTCAAGCAACACCCTTAACAAGATTGTCAGGACTCTGAATATTTAACAATTGTTTGTTTTTAGAGTGGCAGTTCGGTAATGACCGAAGATGTCTATTAAATATTTTTTCCTCTCTTAACATTTGTAACTTTTCTTCTTTTATTGTGTTATACTGTAATCGACTGAAGAGGAAACCAGTTGGTCTTGAAATTGCTGTGGATTTTAGCGGTTTCAATATATTTCCAAAACACAACAGCATTTTACATTTTAATTTATTCACTAGTGAAGGACCATGTTTAAAGTTGAAGGGAGAAAACAGCTTATAATTTTACTAAGAAAATATTATTATTATTAATAATTAGAAAATCAGACTAAAATAATTCAACCACCCTAGGCTTTGGGAGATCAAATGACTATTTTCCATCATTATATTTAGAAAATATCTTATTGTTACACAAGAGAGGAGACAGAAAAGTACCAAGACCTGCAAATTGGACTAAGACTGCTAGGGGATATGCAAAAGCAGCGGTAGTGCCCTTAGTCAACGGATTACCAGCCACAATACCAAAATCCCATGGGGACTCGTGCAGAAGAGCTTGCTATTAGAAGCAGCTCATATGAGAAAAATGATGAGCTCTCAAGGGGTCAGGATGCAACCAGGACCCCAGCACTGTAAAACCATCCGTGAGGAATAATAATAATAATAATAATAATAATAATAATAATAATAATAATAATAATAATAATAATAATAATAATAATAATAATAATAATAATAATAATCCATAAAGACCTCTTAATTTCTCAGTGAGGGAAATGAAGTGTTAAAGAGTTGTGCGGTATCATTTCAAAAATACATGTATTAATTGAATGTTACACTAAAGATGTTAATAATAATAATAATAATAATAAATAATAATAATAATAATAATAATAATAATAATAATAATGCTAGGAAATTCATAATCTCGTGAAAAACATGAATATGTAAAAGATAAAAGCACCATGTATTTGTCATTCACATAGTAATATAATTTACTATATAATTGCTGAATTTTATTACATAATAATAATAATAATAATAATAATAATAATAATAATAATAATAATAATAATAATAATAATAATAATAATAATATGGTAAAATAGGTCTGAATCAAATCCCTCGTTAAACAAGCCTAAAAGGTAAAACCTGTCATTACGTAAAAATAGTATCTAACGTGACCTTTGACACTTACATGACTTTATTTACGAGGTCAAGATTACGTTCGATGACCCTAAACAATAATTCTAAACAGCTTCACATTTCTGGCTCACTGGTACCTGACTTATGAACGCGTCTGTCCGCAAAATACCTGTCTAAATGTCATTCATCATTTTTGAGCAATGAACAACACGCATTTCATACATTTTTACTCCTGCGCTTCCCATATTTCATGCTTTAATAGGTGAGGTACGTACACACACGCACACACGCAAACACACACACACAAATATATATATATATATACATATATATATATATATATATATATATATATATATATATATATATATATATATATATATATATATATATACTATATCTACATATATATATATCATATGTATCAGGTCGATTTTGTAATCTGCATATAAATCGTAATTCTAAATCCCTAAGTAAATAGCATTATATTTATATTTATTTCCACGATCCGTTTTCAGCGTATAACCATAATAATCTTTTCGTTTTATTCATTTTTTTGGTGGATGTGGGTTTAAAACACATTTATCTATCTATTTCGGTATTTGACGGTAATGTAAATCTATCATTTCATTGATTAAACAATAATTTCATGCAGGTAAACGTAACAAGATGATATGATTTACTAGTGGCAGTTCTCAGGTCAGAATCCAGAGGTTCACACCAGTTCATTTATAACCTTTATCACCTTATAACACTTATAGACCTCTTAAGACTGGGGCCCTTTGATGGTCTCAAGATTTTTTATTTATGTATATATACATTTTTAAATTTTTTACCTCTTGTTATACATCTTCATTACTGATGATGAAATAAAAGGTCCCTTATCTGTCAGAATTCTGAAAGAATTTCAGTAATCATTTTTCAGCATATATCAATATGTTTAGCATTCTATTTCAGTTATAGATTTTACTCTTCTCAGATAACTGAGTGTGCATTAGCTTTGCTAATACTGAATTGCGCTTATTCTTCTCTTGTCTTCACCATACAAAATCTTACATTCTCAACAATTTTACCCACAGTTCAGTTTATTCTTATTAAGAAATATATATTGTTTGAAGTCAATGGGAAGACAGATGAAAACAACTGGATTTTGTAATCACCAACCTTATATATCACCTCTGTTCTGTTCTCTATATCATTCCACACCCTCCGCATTCTTTCCTTTATTCCCATTTTCTCCTCCATATATTCACCATCTTCCTCTACTGTTTCTTCCTCTTCCTCTTCTTCTTCTTCTTCTTCTTCTTCTTCTTCTTCTTCTTCTTCTTCTTCTTCTTCTTCTTCTTCTTCTTCTTCTTCTTCTTCTTCCCATTCATCAGTCTTCCTTTGGTCTCTAATTTCGAAGTGATCATCTCTTCTTTCGTTCCCCTTCCATGTTGTTTTCGAATAGACGAGTAGCAATTCTTTCAGAGGCAAATAAATGGTAATCTCCATTGCTTTGTCTTCCTCTACATCCCTCGACTTCCATATCTTACCGAAGCCCGATAATTCACTTTGCGTCTGTCTCCCCTTTGGATGGATGCGCCATTCGGTACCTCAGACCTGAAAATGTTTTAGGGGAGTCCAGAATCTCCAACCAATCACTGGTCAGCATTCTCCCAATATTAGGAGTGTTCTCTATTTTACACTTATGTAGAGAGTAAGTTTTCTTCCTATGTATAACATTAACTGGCTAATTTAAGTCACGAAATAATAATCCTTTAAAAAAAAATATCCCTTCTTGTTTTTTGCTATTCCCATTTGGCAATCCATTAGAAGGATACCTAAGATTTTACTTTTATGGCACACTGTACGTCTCTGCTGCTAGGCCTTCTGTCTTTTAATCTTCATCCGTTTCCTTTGTGGAAAAATAAAATGGAATTTATTTTTCTATAAATCACGCTTTATTATATAACGAATCCATTTTGTCTTTCCTATCAGAGTTTGGAGATACCTACTAGTCTACTGAAACTGTCTAATAATAATAATAAAATAATAATAATAATAATAATAATAATAATAATAATAATAATAATAATAATAATAATAATAATAATAATAATTATAATAATAATAATCTCAAAGTAGCATGAGTCACAATACTGGTGAAGAAATCACATTGGTGTTAATTAAATATGTTAATGTAAATATATATATATATATATATATATATATATATATATATATATATATATATATATATATATATATATATATATATATATATATATATATATATACATATATAATATAAAACGAGAGCTTTTGAGAACCTGCTCGATACATATATATATATATATATATATATTATATATATATATATATATATATATATATATATATATATATATATATATATATATATATATATATATATATATATATATTTGCATATATCTAATCATTTTGCATTTCTTCATTATAATTTCTTAATAATAATAATAATAATAATAATAATAATAATAATAATAATAATAATAATAATAATAATAATAATAATAATAATAATGGTTGCTTATTTACCATCAATATATATGCCGAAAATGGCTGTCCAATAATAGTGCAATTTTTTTAACCAAAATAATGGTATTATTTTCATCATACAACGATAATCATTCTCCTGCTCGTTACTTCATGAATGACGTAACCTGTCTCACTTCGTCACTTTGCTTGAGAAAGTTCAGTATCAAATTTATCCCGAAAGATAAATGATTTAATGCAGCCCTGTCGTTCATGGTCTCCTTAAAGTTTGAAAAACAAACTAAAATAAAATTCGAATATTAATCATTCCAGGTGAACGAGTATATATAGTATAGTTACTGATACACCAACGAACTCGGCTCTTTATGTAACCATTCAAACATTGGCGAATGAACGGAAAAAAAAAAATCTTTTCATGTGACAGTTAAACAATGCATGACTCTCATATCGAAAACAGTATCAGTTAAATACTGCATTCAAAGACGGGCTTTATACCTGTGTAAAGGTCTGTTGTATCCGGAATAATAGCGCTTATGGAGTTATATTCGCTAGTTGCGAGTGCAGTTTAAAAATAAACTTCTGTTGCAAATTTAGATCGGCGTGCTACAAAGGGCAGGGACATGTGTGTTACAGAAGATACGATATGTATCACTTCGTTTTAGAGTAAAATATCGTTTCGTGGCTGTGCAATGAAGTTCATTTGTCATCCTGTAGAATTGTATTCACATGTCTTTTTTTATTCGAGAAAATTTCGTATCTATATCTGGTGGGTTTGATGAAGCAGATATCTGGAGATCTTATGTTAGTCCAAGACGGAAGGATACGTTTTCACTCAGGCCCACAACTGTTAACTTGATTGTATATCGTTTCGAATCTAAGTTACGCTTTGAACATTCCTTACTTAAGTTATTCAGTTTCAGTCTACTTGAAAAAAGATATACAAAGTCATTCACCATTGCCATCACGAATCTAGTGAAGTGTGTATGTTCAGTAAGGTAATAATAATAATAATAATAATAATAATAATAATAATAATAATAATAATAATAATAATAATAATAATAATAATAATAATAATAATCAATGTTTCAGTATTTAAACATCATGGATTTTTAATTCTTTGTCAATTTTTGTATTTTCATAATTTTTCCAGTCTCAAAACTGGTGTACCTGATGAATATTTTGACCGCAAATCTTAATTTCAATATTTCAGTTTTGTCTAATCTGATATTCTTCGTGCCCTGAAATTCTTTAAAAAACATCTTCATGTTACATTTTTTATATATCTTTTCTGTATGACACCTCACGTGTAACTGATTCAAGCTCAACCACATTAGTGAATCTTCCTCATACTTGCTAATCCACGATTACTGGCCGAACCTCACAACTGCATTTTCTCTGCTGACCTCAGTTAAGCTATCTGGATTGCATCCAAAAGGGATAGTAAATGTTTTCTTAGATATCCCTTTGATTAAATATGGCAAATCATTTTCCTAACATTCCCAGGATAGCATAGATATAGCGAGGTCCGTGATATGAGTATTTGACCCCGGTTTACCGCCCACCAGTTGAACCAACCTTCAAATTCAATACCAGTTTCAGCTGGGGTCAAGATAGGGGCACAAGCTAGCTACCTCATCTATAGAGACTTACAAAAAGTCTCTCTCTCTTCCAGGGATAATTCCCTCTAAAGAAGGAAAAGGTTTATATATAAAGCTTCCTGTCATCAGTTCACCACCCACCAGTTGACCCACTGACAAAAAGCATACCAGTCAAGATAAAGCTCTTCCAAAGACAATTCCTTCTAAAGCTCATGTATAACCTCATTCTTACCAAGACTTAGAAAGGTGTTTATCTTCCAAAGACAATTCCCTCTAAAGAAGGAAAAGCCTAATGTATAATGTTTTCTATCATCAGTTCACCACCCACCAGTTGAACCAACTGTCAAATAGCGTACCACTCAAGATACAGGTAAAAACTATCTACCTCATCTTTAGAGACTTAGAAAAACTCTCTATCTTCCAGGGACAATTTCCTTTAAAGAAGTAAAAGACTATTGTATAATGCTTCCTATCAAGTGAAGTGAAAGGTAACAAATATAAACAGCGTGATTGTTGTTCGATGAGAAAATAATATTTTCGTAATCGTCGCTGCGGCATTACTGTTGTTGATATTGTTTTGCTAATAACAGCTCCCAGTTTATCACTGGATATATTGCCATTGATGAAAATATCAAGATTTATGTCAATTAACCCCTGCTTTTGTAGTTTAATCATGCAAAAAATATGCAACTCGGTAATAATAAACAAAACGCCCGTCGTTATTACATAACCATGCAAATGAATTTTAACACCTTCAACACAAAGCACTCAGTACTAAAATCCTTTGCAACACAGTAATCCAAATCTGCAACTGAAGTTTAATTATAAACCGACTCCCGCAATAATTGACTAGAACACTACAGCAAGAGCCATGTTTTTTTTAACAGCCACAAAGGGCGCATCCGCATTTCTCTATTCTCACTGAACAACCTTTTTCGCGAACAGAACACAAAGGTTTAAAAGCAGAACTTTGTCCTCGTTGTTATTTGCATAACAGAGGTTTATTCCGTTTTGGACATTTGCATGGAAATAAGATTTTTTTCATATTTGCGTCAATAAGTTTTGTATTTACGTTTCTGTTATCATTTGCATATACCAGTTATTACGATGAAAAAGAATACGATAGGTTCACTGAGTACTTAAGAAAATTTACAAAATTACATTATTATTATTATTATTATTATTATTATTATTATTATTATTATTATTATTATTATTATTATTATTATTATTATTATTATTATTATTATTCTTCAAGATATATTCGTAACTAAAAACATTGTAAAATTGAAAAGTTGAGAAGCTTTTGTGGCTTGCTGTTAAAATTCGTGTATTATTATTAACTTGATTAAGTAGGTTTGGCTATTATTATTATTATTATTATTATTATTATTATTATTATTATTATTATTATTATTATTATTATTATTATTATTATTATTATTATATAAGGGTAAGAAAGCCAATGTCCGAGAAAAACATGTATTCTATGAATTATCTTGGCAAACAGCCAAATAAAAATTGGAATCCGATTATCTCCAAGTATATCAGTAACTTTTATAACATGAACAGAATAAAAAAAAATACACTTACCAAAGGTAACTCACGAAATCTTAGTAGAGAAAGAGAGAAAAAAAAAGAATAACTAATCTCCTACAACTTGGGGGAGAACACTGGTCACAGATTGACAGAAGTTTTGGGATCCGACCTCTCTCTCTCTCTCTCTCTCTCTCTCTCTCTCTCTCTCTCTCTCTCTGTCTCCCCAAAAGGTTTCCGGCAGGGAATCACGCGTCGTTTGAAGGGGAGACGAATGGGAAGTGAATTAGAAGGCTTCGGTAAGATATGGAAGGCGAAGAAGAAGAAGGGACGGGAAGACAAAGCAATGGCCATCTCTATTTATCTGCGCCAGAATTAACCGTCCTTCGGAAAACAATACGGAGAGGGCGAGGGGAACGGGTGATAACTTCCAAATTAGAGACCGTAGGACAACTGGCGTAGTAGTAGTAAGAAGAAGAAGAGGAAGAATGGTACAGGAAGGGGGAATAGAAGATGGAAGAATAAGAACGAGGAGAGACGTTAAAGAGTAAGACATGGAAGGTTTCGGCGACCAAGGAGAGACTGACCAAGAGTACAATGGCGATGATTCACATTTCAGTTGTTTTATCACAACTATAAGACTTTAATAAGAAATAATAGAACGATGTAGGGTTAACCTTTACACGTATTTTGTCAGTTTTCCTTACTATGCATGCACCTGACAAACAAACAAACGCAAACAGTACACAGTATTGATAAACAACATTAAATGTACCTGATAACATTCTAAGGAAAATGTGGTCACACTGAAGTAAACAAGTAAGAAATGCGCCGAAGTTTCTTCGTCGTAATTGAGTTTTCTGTACAGCTGCTACAGCGTATAATCAAGGCCACCGAAAATAGATCTCTCTTTCGGTGGTCTCGGTATAATGCTGTGGTGGCCTATCCTATATCGTTGTCAGAAACACGATAATGACTAACTTTAACTTAAATAAAATAAAAACTGAGGTTAGAGGGCTGCAATTTGGTATGTTTGATGACTGGAGGGTGGATTATGAACATACCAATTTGCAGCCCTCTAGCCTCAGTAGTTTTTAAGATCTGAGGGCGGATAGAAAAAATACGGACAGAAAAAAGTGTGGAGAGAATAAAGTGCGGACGGACAAACAATGCCGGCACAATAGTTTTCTTTTACAGGAAACTAAAAAACGATGGAATTCCATTAAAGTCCATTTTACCAATGATAACGATAAGCATAACAAAGATTTTTAGTCAATTCTTCATTTGTTTCTTATTCTGCTAAAATAAACAATAATTGAAAAGAAGTCATTGTTTATCTTATTCATCTTTTCCTTCTTAAATATCAGTAACAATGATTCTTGGAAGAATCCAAAAATCCACTAAGACTCATATTGCTGGAACGCTACTCATACACTTGCAATCTCCAATAACATCTCCAGTCTTCGAAAAATAACACGCGCCATGAATTACGCTTCGCAACATGTTGGATCTGTTATATCCTATATCCTAATTCGGGTATTACAAATCATTATCATATTACAAAGCAATAAGGGATGCACGAATTATATTGCCGTCTTATATTGGATTCCCTAATAGCAGCGGATATTAATGTAAATGACACATTGGCAATTAGATTACAATGCCCAAATATCAGGTCGTCTTCGTCGAAGCGCATGTGATGTGATTTTTTTACAATGCTCTCTCTCTCTCTCTCTCTCTCTCTCTCTCTCTCTCTCTCTCTCTCTCTCTCTCTCTCTCTCTCTCTATATATATATATATATATATATATATATATATATATATATATATATATATATATATATATATATATATATATATATATATATATATATATATATATATATATATATATATATATACACACATATATATACACATATATATATATATATATATATTTACACACACACACATATATATATATATATATATATATATATATATATATATATATATATATATATATATGTTAAATTATAATCTACATATCTTGCAAGCCACGCCAACATAATCATGCCAGAGTACATTCCCATGCAGACCAGTTCAACATCGAGTAATTCCAAACATCCCTGTTTTTCAGCAGAAAGACAGAAAAAACCACTTCAGGCAGAACACGAAAGGAACTGAAATCACTACCAAAGACTTTCAGGGAAGGGGCACAGACGGGACTCTTTTTTATCTCCAAAGGTGATTATTATCCTGTTCATCTCCTGCATGAAAATGGAATCTTTCTCTAAGAGGATTGAAAACCGGACCCGATTCTCATGAATGCGGATTTTGCTCCAAGATCCAGGATTTAATTCAGGGTATCAACGAGCTTCTCGCTGGATTTTCTCTCTATCCTGGAGAGCCTCAATTGTCTTAAACGCTGAGAGTTATTCTCCTGTTATTATTATTATTATTATTATTATTATTATTATTATTATTATTATTATTATTATTATTATTATTATTAAAAAATATTCAGAGTATCATGACTCGTAAATGTAGAAACAAATATTGAATAATTTTACCTTATTCCTGAGAGCCTTGCCTGAAGAGAACAACAAGTATAGACTGATTCAAAGTCTTGATAAGAAGATAGTATCTACGAACAACGCCATTAATTTCAACAGAAACTTCATAAGAGAGGAAATATGCCCAAATAGCATGCAAAAGATATATTATGTGAAAAAGTACCAGTGAATATTATATGTCAGCGAATTCTTCCCAGCATTATGAGTTTAGGGTGTATGTTTTTCGGGTAAATAAAGAGTAAAATGGTAAAAGAAAAATACTTCCCAAATCAAAAGTTACGACATATTCATGAATGCATAAGGCTGCAGGTGTGATTTCAGAAAATGTTTGAAATAGTATTGATATATTATACTTCTCATTTCACTCACATACAATTATATTAAGTTTCTCAGATTTTGGTATTCCTAACTACGTTAAGGTCACCTCGTTCAAAAATTTGGACATAAAACTCTTTTGTTCTAAAGCTGGATGACTTCAGTGGGGTGACAGTTCCATCAGCCTCGGAATCAGAAATCACGAGTGTGAAAGTGTGCGCCTTCATGCTTTTGTCAGACAAGAATAGAATTTTAGAGTTAACGCCCGAAATATTCTTTCATTTATTCGTAAGCATTCCTCGTATTTTACGCACGAAAAATAGATCTCAAAATTACTTAAAAACTGAAACGAAATATGTGTAAAACGATATTTTTATGTCCTGGGCAAGAACTAAATTTTTAATTTTCGACGTGAATTTCACGAGACAAAAAACAGTCCTCATATTGTATATTTGATATTATTCTGCTCATGAAATAAATGATAAATTACCAGAACCTTCTCCTTCTTTTGCATCAATTTAATTATGCATTTCACTGCGTTTCCACCAAAGTGTCCAGTGCTGAAAATGTCCTCATCAGAGTCGAGGAAAAGCGACAGTGATTTAAACATGACTGGGATGAAGGGCTTCCATCTGCAGGAGTCGCTAATTTCTCTGTTATCTCCGGAATGCAAATGGAATTCCACGGCAAGAGGATTTCAACTGGGGCGGCCAAAACGAGAAAGACTCATTTTTTAATCTCTCTCTCTCTCTCTCTCTCTCTCTCTCTCTCTCTCTCTCTCTCTCTCTCTCTCTCTCTCTGTCGTTCCTCTGAGCTTCATTTCAGTCTGAGAGTTAGCATTCGCGAGCATTTGCTCTCGGCTAAGAGCTCGGGCTAATCTCCTGCAGAGATTAAAAAAAAAATAAGTAAATCTCGTTTCCTTTACATTATGTGGGGAAAATTCTGCAGAGGAATAAACACGGCCCTCTCGTTCTCGTAGTTTATGTCAGCGTCCAGTACCAGGAAATTCGTATTCTACTGCTGTTTAAAAGATTGCACAGAATCTATTTGCTTGTCTGTCAGGCTGTTTCCATTTGGTGTTCAAACACGACTGAGGGGAAATAGCATTAATTATATAATTTCTCATACTATTTAGATCAATTAACCGCATCTTCGTTTCACATTTCTTTTGAATGCAATGTAATGAAACTCTTGAAACATGAAAAAGTTTCCACTTACAGCGCGTGTGTGTGTGTGTGTGTGTGAGAGAGAGAGAGAGAGAGAGAGAGAGAGAGAGAGAGAGAGAGAGAGAGAGAGAGAGAGTCCACCTTGATTTAACAAAATGAGAGGTTTTAACAGAAAAAAGGAGGCACTTGGCCAAATAGAGAGCTAGTTTAAAATGCATCTACGCACTGTAATGGGTTCAATAATCTTGATATTACCCAAGAATTCATTCAGAACAATATAGGTAAGACGAGCTTACATAGGAGAAGCTGAAAATTTTGAGTAATTATTAATAGTCGATATAACAAAGACTGACAAATAACTCTTGGAGGTAAGACAAGGGTAATCCTGTTAATTGGGTGTCTCTGAAGTCGGCAAACATCAAAGAGAACTCTACAAATGGACTAATTGAGGTGTAAAATTAGTCATATGGGGAGATCAGGACACGTGCCATTGTGGTTGTACAGTACTGGGAGATTACCTGTATTTGTTTCATCAATGTATTGTTATTATCAAAATATGTAGATCAAGGAATTAGTATTTGTGTAAAGTTCCGTGTTCATTCCAGGCTAGGTTAAATGGAATAATTGACACGGAGAAAAAAATCTTCATTGTTAATACATCTTCCTTATCTTCCTATTTGCCTACTTATTGTTTACCATTATTGAAGAATAATCCTCTCTCTGTCTCTGTCTGTCTGTCTCTCTTTATATATACATATATACACGCATATATTTATATATATACATAATTTATATATATACACACACATATATATGTATATATACAGTATATATATATATATATATACTGTATATGCATATATTTATATATACATATTATATATATATATATATATATATATATATATATATATATATATATATATATATATATATATATATATATATATATATATATATATATATATATATATATATATATATATATATATATATATATATATATATATATATATATATATATATATATATATGCATATATATACACATACATATATATATATATATATATATATATATATATATATATATATAGGTTTCTTAATATATACAAACTGAAGGTTTCTTAAATGCAAACCAAGAAATATTGCCCTGACGTTCCCAGATGAGCATCGTATAAAAAGGTTTTGCGAAAGGACAGATCTGAATTGGAGTCACTGAAATGGAAGAGTGGACAATTTACTATGACAAAAAATTATGAGAGAGAGAGAGAGAGAGAGAGAGAGAGAGAGAGAGAGAGAGAGAGAGAGAGAGAAGAGAGAAGAAGAGAAGAAGAAGAAGAAGAAGAAGAAGAAGAAGAAGAAGAAGAAGAAGAAGAAGAAGAGAAGAAGAAACTTTATAAGTCTGTTGACGATTCTTGGATGAAACTCTCGAATCTCTGTTATTTTGAAAAGACCCGTGAATTATGAGAGAGATTAGAGAGAGAGAGAGAGAGAGAGAGAGAGAGAGAGAGAGAGAGAGAGAGAAGAAGAAGAAGAAGAAGAAGAAGAAGAAGAAGAAGAAGAAGAAGAAGAAGAAGAAAATTTATATGTCTGTGGACTTGTGAGAGGTAGGCCCGAGGGAAGATCCAGGTAGGGGGTTTTAATCAAGAGCTCGCGACCTCATCAGTCATCAGTTATTGCTGAATATTTTAATAAATCGTGAATGTATGCAGCGGAAATTCCCGACCTGGTTTTCCAAAGGAGGGATTTATGGGAAATGTGGAGAGCCGTTCTTTTCTCTCTCATTTATTTGTATTTTTTCTTTGGTTATCATAGATTACGAATCTGAATGAAAATTCTCTTTCTTAAATTCTGCCTTTGAGTTCAGCAAATAGGACCGGATGGCCTGAAATGTCAACATCTTACAGAAAGTGAATTATTTATTATTATTATTATTATTATTATTATTATTATTATTATTATTATTATTATTATTATTATTGGAGAAACAAATCCACAGTTATTTATGGGTAGAAAAATATTTAAAGATAATTCTAAACTCATACATTTAAAGATTCATGCTATTCTGAGTATTTTTTTGATTAATTATTATTATTATTATTATTATATTATGATTATTATTATTACTATTATTATTATTATTATTATTATTATTATTATTATTATTATTATTATTATTATTTAGTCTTTATACTATTTTATGTACCTTAGCTTTCATATATTTATTATTATTATTATTATTATTATTATTATTATTATTATTATTATTATTATTATTATTATTATTATTATTATTATTATTAGAAACAGCCCTCTCATAAACAACTCCTGTTAAATAGGATAGCTGCATAATCTGAATTAATTTTATACTGAGTCTTCACATTCCTCCACATAATTCTTTTGTCTTCCACATTACATCGCACTTAATAATCGATTAGGACAAGTTAATGTGTACTGGGATGACACACACGCGCACACACACAAATCCGATCTGTCTAGATGCGAAAGATTCACATGACAAGACGGGGGAATACGTTTCAAAGCTACCCCTCTCATTCCGGAAACATTATTCCTCGGTAAAAACGTTGCTGCAAGAATACGTGGAGGGAATATTCGCGAAAGATGAGCGAACGTCTTTAGCAAGACTCTCCGTATACCCGAGTCTTACAATAGAGATTCTCTGTATATCTGAGGTATTATTCTTCAGCCTCCGAATAAAACAGGGGCCCTTTATTCGAATCCAGCAGATACGTCGAGGGGGGGAAAAAGAGGGGACGGGAATAAATGAGAGGCACTTGTTGAAATCCTCGCGAACTTTGCATGGCCATGTGCAGAGATATTCATGAAGTCACGCGTCTTTCTGGGCGAGAGAAACGCCCAGTAAATAATATTTTCCGAGAGAGGAGGAGGGAAGTAAATAAGATCTTCTTCCGGAGGTATAAAAGGGCAAGCAGCAGTAAAAGGAGGTTCTACATTTATTCCCTGACAAAATAAACTGTAAATTAAGTCTGAACGGAGGAAATGAATGGGAGGAATGAATGAGGAAACGGTGAACTACAGCACAAACGGGAATAGGGAGTGAGAGGAGATTGTGCAGTTATTATGTCAAAATTTACTAGAAATATAAGGCTGTTATTTTCTTTCCGTTTTGACGTTGTTAGTGTAGTTGATACATACACAAAAACACACAAACATATATATAAATATATATATATATATATATATATATATATATATATATATATATATATATATATATATATATATATATGAAATATAAAAACACCGTATCGTGCCTCCCAGTTATCAATAGAAGGATCCACAGTAATACTCTTGTTTACAAAGACGTAATGTATTTGTAAAAATATTTTTACAAATACATTTCGTCTTTATAGACAAGAGTAAAGTTTACTAATGGATCCACCTATTATGATATATATATATATATATATATATATATTATATATATATATATATATATATATATATATATATATATATATATATATATATATATATATATATATATAGTGTACATCAACCACATTCCATACAAAATAAAAACACGTTTCATTCACTGATATCACTTTCGTCACTGTTATTAATCTAAGCATCTTCTTCTGCTATTCCCAACACGAGCCGGCACCTGACGTCAGGAAGATCGTGGATGCAAAACGCATTACCACATCTTCACAGTCTTGCTGCCCTTTTGCCATCGCCTTCAGCGGCGGAAGAGGGCAATTTTGGGTGTTTAAAAGGCCGGACGAGGAACCATTTCAAGAGCAAATGATAAACATGACTGCCAGAACCACTCTCCCGAAGAGCTCTCAGCGATCCGCTGGAGGTTTAGTGCATGGCTTTTCATAGTCTTACGGTTTATGTGTGGATATGTATATGTATATATATATATATATATATATATATATATATATATATATATATATATATATATACACATATATATATATATATTATATATATATATAAATATATATATATATATATATATATATATATATATATATATATATATATATATATATATATATATATATATATATATATATATATATATATATATATATATATATATATATATATATATATATATATATATATATATATATATATATATATATATATATATATATATATATATATATATATTTATATATCCACGAACCTTTTTTTACGCTTCCGACGTCCAAAGTATCGCCCAGTAATTAGGCAATGAAAGGGCCACTCGGCCCCACTCGGTGGCAGAGTTCAAGAGCCTTCGATCGGTCTCCCTTAATGGAGGCTAATCTCATGTTAATTGGGGCTTTGTTCCGATTACGAAATGTGCCTGCGTCCTAAGAATTAGAGCATCCGAGTTCGGGGGTGCATACCAGGCCTCTATGACCCAAAATCGCACCGTACTACACGTGAGTCCTCTCAGCATTTTGGGTCATGGCCTATGCTGGCATACGGGCATGTTTTGTCTAATATAACCTCCCATTTCCTCTTTTTCTATCGTCTAACATTGTACTATCTTCTATTTTTTTATGGTATTCAGATACAACGACTATTCACTATTTAATATTTTTTTATATGGAAAACTTCAGAAGCTGAAGTTAGAGTACTGAATGAAACAATAAAAAGAAGTAAAGAAAGAAAGAAAGAAAAAAGAATTTTGTAAATAATTTTACAAGAGAAAAGCGAAAGATCATGAGATATAAATTATTATTAAATTATTAAAAGTTCATGGATTCATGTGCTGCCAAACGTAAATATTCCTCAATTAATAACTACAAATGATATTTCCTAATCATGCCTGCCCTATAAGTGCAATGCGAGTGTTGAAATGGGTCACAATGAGCTCTGAAAGCCAGTGAAATAAGAGTAACATTTTACAGATTGTGATCAATTTAAAACTTAAAAAATATATTTTTCTTGTTTTAAACGAGGTAAATCTTATGATGAAAACTGAGTCTCATCTGAAGAGAGTGTTGGAAAATTTATCTTTTTGAATTGAACGTCTCCTAGTTGGTAAGGGTTACTTATGAAGAGGAGGAATAAAAAATGCGCCGAAGTTTTTCAGAGCAATCAATTTTCTGTACAGCCGCTTTTCCACCGAAAACAGATCTATCTTTCGGTGGTCTCAGTATAATGCTGTATGAAAAACTAAAAACTATATCGTTGCCAAAGCACGATATAACGTTAAATAAAATAAAAACTTGAAGCTAAGGGCTGTAATCTGGTATGTTTGATGATTGGAGTTTGGATGATCAACATACCAATTTGCAGCCCTCTTTTAGTTTTAAGATCTACGGACAGAATAAGTGCGCACAGAAAAAAGTGCAGAGGACAAATTCAGTTTTCTTTACAGATAACTAAAAAATAATGTCATGATTTCACAAACTTTTAAAGGTATCTGGCTATCAAAATGATACTCTAAGAAATTCCTTTATAATCACGATTTAACAATGAAAATATTCATAAATATATTCAATCAAACAGTCCCAAACTTTGTTGTGTTAAACTGCAGACTCTTAGATATTGATCTAGTTTTAATCTTCGTATAATCACGCGCTTTGGGGGATACTTTCTACAGAGTAAATATAGAAACGCCTTTCACGTGTTCTCTCTCTCTCTCTCTCTCTCTCTCTCTCTCTTTCTCTCTCTCTGCCCCCTTCATACCTCACCCAAACTCTCTCATTTGGACCCATTACCTCGCCCCTTGGAGAATGCATAACTTCCTAAATATCTGTGAACTTGACCGAGTTGGGTTTATAAATATCACGCCCTCACCTTCGGAGTGCAATTCTTGTCAGTCTAAATAATGTTTCTCGTTCATTCAGCCACTCGCATCAGCTTAAATATCGTTTTACGATTTTTTTTTTCTTCCCCGGGGAGACTTTGTTTGAGAAGCATTGCTCTCTCTCTTTCCATCATATGCAAAGCTGGTCTTTCCTCGACTTCTTTGATCGTATGGCAGTGTTGTTTGAACGTGGATGCATTGTAAATGCATTCATCATGCCTGCTGTCTATCTGTCTATCAATCTATCTGTCTATCTGTCTATCTATCTATCTATCTATCTATCTATCTATCTATCTATCTATCTATCTATCTATCTATCTATTCGTCTCCTTGACCTGAAATGTGCCGCAAGAGATGAGCGAGAAAATATAAAATGGAGGTGATTTATTCAAGGATTCTTTCTTCATGAAATGCTTCTATTTCGCAACAGTTTATTTTTTTGTACAATGCTATCGTCATCTGTTTCATAATTACTGAAAGTGCATGATTTATCATAGAGAGAATGGGCAAATGGATCAATATGAAGGTAAAATAAGAGAGAGAGAGAGAGAGAGAGAGAGAGAGAGAGAGAGAGAGAGAGAGAGAGAGAGAGAGAGAGAGAGACGTTAAATATTCGTAAAAGGATCAACAATGAAAATTTTCTTTTGCTTACTTTAAAATTTAAATGATGAAAGTATTAAAGGATAATCAATGTCACATTTGCCCTTTGCTAAAGTATAATAAATAAAAAATCAGTCAGTGATCAGTATGCAGAAGTAAAACAATTACAAAATGGGCCGAGGTTTATTTTTCTTCTGAGCAATCGAGTTTTCTGTACAGCGTATAATCAAGGCCATCGAAAACAGATCTATCTTTCGGTGGTCTCGGTATAATGCTGTATGAGCCGCGGCCCATGAAACTTTAACCACGGGCCGGTGGTGGCCTGGCCTATATCGTTGCCAGACGCACGATTATGGCTAACATTAACCTTAAATAAATTAAAAACTACTGAGGCTAGCGGGCTGCAATTTGGTATGTTTGATGATTAGAGGGTCAATGATCAACATACCAATTTGCAGCCCTCTAGCCTCAGTAGTTTTTAAGATCTAAGGGCGGACAAAAATGGTGCGGACGGACAAACAAAGCCGCCGCAATAGTTTTCTTTTAAAGAAAACTAGATAAGAAATAGAATAGCTAGTTAGAGGAAATGACATCTGAACAGTAAAGAAAATCACAGGATTTGTATTGAAACATAATATAAGCAAATATACACCAATTCTCGAACCTTCATTCGGTTAGCTGGTGTTTAGTTCAAAAGAGACGAAAATCACTGGTATTTGGGAGCTGAAAGTTACATAGTCATGCAAATGACTCAATTTATACTCCAAACATAACATGGTTAGGTGGGATATGGCTCGTTCGTTATGCATATTAATATTTGTTTGTTATGGATATTTAATATTTGTAAGTAAAATTGACATTATCAGGCAAATTCACGACAAAATTTATACAACAGATTCTCTTTGACTATTCGAACGGCGGTGCCAATGAAAATGGTTACAAGTGTGGGAAGTGTGCACAAACTTCGAGGCAGTTCATGTCACAAGTTATCGCTTCAAAATGAATGGAAGTGGTGAAAAAACGTTTTAGAATACAAGGGGCTCGGGAAAACGTTATATGGAAATGTTCCTTTATGACAACAAATCTCAAGAGATTTTGAATTTGCCTTTTTAGCAGTTGACAAAGCGAATAACTACAGCTGAATATGTAGAGTTAAAACTAGAAGGTAAATGCAGCAGAAACCTTTAGAATTTCATTTTGCTTTTGAAAGTTTATTGGTTCCGATAATCGCAGGATTTCGATATGTTAAGAACTAAAAAAGGATGGTTGTGTTATATGATCATACTACTGTTAAGAAAAATAGATATATACGTCAAGTAATTTTGGCAGTTATAATTGAGCAGTTTCATAAAATCTACACTCGGAAATAGGGAAAGATATGATGCGAGATAATTATGAATTATTTGAGGCTATGTATTCGACCAGTGTCAACGAATTACACTTCGAGTTTGAAAATATTTCGAAATATTTTTATATTTTATACATATTCTTTATTGAAAGGATATATACTCAAGTGCAATGCCTCATTTGTTCAAGATTGTCAATAAAATTTTACTTTGGAGAGTTTCAAGTGACTGATCTTCGTTGGTGATATCGGAGAGAAGGGACAAACTAATGAAGGATTTTGGAATCGTTTAGACACGAAGACAAATAAAAGTTAATTAGAAAGAGAGAAAGATAATATAGGCAAATGAAAGTTAGGAGGATAGAAAAAAAATGTATATATCAAAATTCTTGCCACATGTATTAAAAGATTATCCGGGTCACTGGGAATTCTTCATCATCGCCGAAAACCAAAAAAAGGGACTTCCGCCGATAAACTAACACATCATTCAATATGGGTACGGTCGAATTCATAATCTATTTCATGTATGATCGACGGTGTGATCCGCATCCACTGACAAAGTTAGCGGAAAACACCTAAATGATTCCCAAATGATATGAATATCAATGAGCTTCCATTGTTCGGGGATTAAGTAGCTGTGCTCTTGTTGATGCTATCGAATAAATGGAACGCTTCATATATACAGTATATATGTATGTATGTATATATATATATATATATATATATATATATATATATATATATATATATATATATATATATATATAATCACTTTAGCACGTGATTCATTTGTCACACATTATCACAGGTCAAAAATAAGATCTTGATCGGTTTCGACTTTATTTCCAAGTCATTGACGAAGGACTGATACATAGCATTATAAGGCACAAATATATATACTACAGACACAGTACTGATGAACATACATATCTGTGTGTGTGCTTGTATATATATGTTCATATATATGTGTGTATATGTAAATGTATAGATTTAGTGTATATATGCTTAATTATCAATTCTGAAATTTTGGATATGATCCAAAATCTGAAGGATAAAAATTATGTTTATATAATCAGATGACAAATTTCAAGCAGAATAGGTGAAACCAAACCAGCTACAAGTTCATGGAGATTAAGTTCATAATTTACTTACATTGTTTTTTCTACTTATTTATTAATTTGTTAATTTATTTGATCTCTTTTAGTAAGCTATCTCTTCTTTCTGTATTTCCCATTACCTTCTATTACTTCTTTCTAATGAACACCATATTCCTTGGAAGCTTGAATTTCAAGTCAGTGGCCCCTTTGGTGGGCTTGTTCCATGTGAATAGGGTTCATCTTCTGAGTAATAATAATAATAATAATAATAATAATAATAATAATAATAATAATAATAATAATAATAATAATAATAATAATGACCCTTGTGGGCTTGTTCCATATGAATAGGGTCCATCTTCTGAATAATAATAATAATAATAATAATAATAATAATAATAATAATAATAATAATAATAATAATAAGTTCATCTTCTGAATAATAATAATAATAATAATAATAATAATAATAATAATAATAATAATAATAATAGGTAATAATAATAATAATAATAATAATAATAATAATAATAATAATAATAATAATAACAACAAGATAAACTCATCAGGCGAAAAGAGAAGACGAACGACACGTGGAACCAGAGAACAAAGAACGAAGAACCCGGGAGGAGAGAGGAAACAGAAAACAGATAACGACCCTCGAATGTAATGAACAAGACACCTGGCGATAATCACGCCTCGGACGAAATCCATAAGCTATTGACGAAGGGGTCTGTTCAAGACATTACCCGTCTCCGCGCTGGTATCTTCGAGTCTTCCCATTAATAAGTGAACGATGGAACCCCCCGACGAAAACGCAGCTGAATATCGGAGAAGGAATCTCATTAACAGGGGGCAAATGCATTTAGGGAAAATGACGTACAAGCAGAATTGAATGCGCGGACTTCTTTTGCATCGTGTGCAGCGAACCCTTTGTGTTACTCCATTAGACAATAAAATATCGAGATGCAATTATCTCTGATGTATAGATTGTCTCCCTGCGAATAGATCCTTTCAGTGTAATGCTATTTACGTTTGCTTGATAAAGAATAGGGCTTAATTATGCAGTCCGGTCAATAGATACATTTTTCAAGAGGCGTGATAATGGTTACATTATTAGTAGGGTTATTAAGAGTGATTATTAATATTCACAGGAAATTGATCTCCATGACGATTTATTTATGTAGTAGAGGAGACGAGGGCCGAGACTTGAATCAGATTGCTAATTTACATCATCAGTGAAAATGGACAAAAAGTAAAAAATGTAAATTCGTAAATTGGGAAAAAAACATGAAAATTTAATTTACGTTGAAATTACAATGATTTTTTCTTAAACAAGTCGAAATAATGGTCTGGAGACCAGTTTATATATATATATATATATATATATATATATATATATATATATATATATATATATATATATATATATATATATATGTATATATATATACACACACACACACACACACACACATATATATATATATATATATATATATATATATATATATATATATATATATGTGTGTGTGTGTGTGTGTGTAATGTGTGTGTGTGTGTGCATTGCAGGAATAAAAGTTAGAGCTGGGATAATCTCTCCCTTTTCACTTCCTCCTCTCACTCTCTTAATTGACTTGAATGAGAAATGAATCTACATTCTAAGTGATTCAATTGAGAACAGAATCACCTGTAACAGATTGAGAGGAGCGGTTGAAATCACTAAATAAGTTACAAGAAAATGCTCTGAATTCACATTCAATAAAATGTAATTACCCTGAAAGATGAGTTTTAGGGGACATGCACCTAGTAACTGGTTATATTAAGCGAGCAAGAAAAATAAATCTCAGAAGATATTATTATTATTATTATTATTATTATTATTATTATTATTATTACACACAATTTGTAAGGGTTTTCTGGTAAATTTAAATAATATTTTTCGAAAATATTATGAGGATAAGAAAACTGTTTCATATATTAATGTTTTAAGGACTGGCATAAAAATATTATTTCAGAAAATTATTTGAATAACCTGGACCCATTAAAATGTCCAATTCCTACAGTTGGCACTGGATATGATTTAAAATTTCAAACGAATTCAGTTGCATCTCAATACCAAAATCTTCGCTCATTTTAACATATACTTTCGTCTTTAATCTTTCTTTTATAAATTTTAATACAAGTCTTGTATCTTGATAAAAAGTATCATACACTCATGACGTTAATCTATTTTGAAATATCCACTCGTTTTAATTTATCCCGTTATTATTATTTTTTTGTATTTGAATTTAATTCTTCTCTCTTGACATAAAGCATCAAACGCTTATGACGTTAATTCCACTTTGAATCTGCGTATGTTTATTTATGCCCATCATGAAGGGGGGGTAACATTAGACTAAAATTCATGGCTAATTACATATCATAACTCACCGGGAAGGTAATTTACGCCGAATATCGATAGTAATGAGATTCATGAACGGCCCGGAATGGGTCCATTTCAATCCAGATTTATCGCGAAGGTCTGGGTGGAATTTGATGCGAAAACACACCCGGTTCCTCGTCTCTTGGAAACGGCAGAATGGTAAGATGGCGATGTCCGTCGGTTTGGTTCCACGGCGCATTTGGAGACGGCTGCCGTACGCTGTATGTGTGGACAGGAGGGTTCGTTAATATTCATGAGGCATATCCCTTTCATTTAAATCCCTTTCATATAAGAGTGACGGGGCGGCGGAATGGTCCGAATGTGCATTACAATAAATCTATCAAATTGCGGGAGTGGACTGTTGATGCTGCGGCCGTGTGAATTATTCTCTGAAGTGATAATATGTATATGTATATATATATATATATATATATATATATATATATATATATATATATATATATATATATATATATATATATATATATTTATATATATATATATATATATATATATATATATATATATATATATATATATATATATATATATATATATATATATATATATACATATATATACATACATAATAGATGTCTTTAACACTTACATAATTGTTCTGTGCATTAATACAATTACTAATAGGACCTCATTGAAAATGGACGGTATTTCGCTTGAGTTGTTTATTCCAAAAAATTACAAGCTTTCCAGGACTAACAATGAGGACTGTTAGTCCTGGAAAGCTTGTAATTTTTTGGAATAAATAACTCCGCTAGATACCATCCAGTTTCAGTGAAGTCCTGTTAGTAAATGTAATAAATGTATATGTATGGATATATGTATATTTTATATAGGTTATATATGTATAATAAAGCACTCAGACCTGTGAAACTCTCCACGCAACCGCTACCCTTCACAGTCATCTAAAAAATACTTTTATTCCACTACGTATACAGATCATTTTCCTATGCGTCAAACAATTCTCATCTTTGCTTGAGAAGTCTTTTAATTGAAAAACGGAGGCTTGAGAATCTTTAAAGACTTATATCCCTGAGTTTTGTTTTGCACTCTAGTTCCCTTATTTATTTGAGCAATAGACTTAGATAAGAGTTTATAATTTCCGCTGTACATAAATTGAACTGAAAATTACTTATTAACTTTTGGCTTTAACTGAAAAGCTTAGTCAGAAGAGGAAATTAAGAGTAAGTAGTGTTACTGTACAGAGAGAGAGAGAGAGAGAGAGAGAGAGAGAGAGAGAGAGAGAGAGAGAGAGAGAGAGAGCCAGTATTGATATCAAGAAAGTTCATGATTATCGATGCCCATGCTGTAACACAGAAACGGATTGGAGAGTAGGTACTGTTACTGTACAGAGAGAGAGAGAGAGAGAGAGAGAGAGAGAGAGAGAGAGAGAGAGAGAGAGAGAGAGAATTTGGTTGCCAGTAGTGATAGAAAGAAAAGTTCGTGATTATCGATATCCAAATTGCGACACAGAAATCTCGTTTGTAAACTAACTGAACTCAATGCAAATCTGCAGTACAGAAAAATTCGGAGTGTGTGTCTACGTCACTGGCCATCATGAATTCCTCTCTATGGAAATAAATCAATACGTAAATATGGTGACTTTATTTATATATATATATATATATATATATATATATATATATATATATATATATATGTCTGTGTATGTGTATATATATATATATATATATATATATATATATATATATATATATATATATATATATATATATATACATATATACATGCACGTGTTTATACAGCCAGCATTATTAAACTGGCTTTGGTGGTTAGGCTTAAAGTTATCTCGTTGAGGGGCCCCTTAGTACGTTTTTATTACGATAGTGTTAGTAGTAGCAACACTTTTTCATATTAGAGCGGTTGATCAGAAGTAATTAGAGGTTTTTATAACCATATTTCTCATTTTTAATCTTTCAATTTTTTCCGTTTTATACAGAATACTATATGGTTACTTGGGTGAAAGCTTAGCTCATTTTACTAACACTACCTTCTGAGTGGTGAATTTCATTTCCATCTATTTTTGTGGGTCACTTTTTAGGGTTTTGTCTGTCCGTCCACACTTTATTCTGTCCGCACCTTATTCTGTCTGCACTTTTTCTTCCGCCCTCAGATCTTAAAAACTACTGAGGTTTGAGGGCTGCAAATTGGCTTGTTGATCATCCATCCTCAATCATCAAACATACAGAATTGCAGCCCTCTAGCCTCAGTAGTTTTTATCTTATCTAAGGCTAAATGTAGCCATGATAGTGCGTGTAGGTGCCAACAACACAGGACACCACCGGGCCGTGGCTGAAAGTTTCATGGGCCGCGGCTGAAAGTTTCATGGGCCGCGGCTGAGTTTCATGGGCCGCGGCTGAGTTTCATGGGCCGCGGCTTAGAGTTTCATGGGCAGTGGGTGAAAGTTTCATGGGCCACGGCTGAAAGTTTCATACAACATTATACGTTGTACAGAAAACTCGATTGCGCTCAAGAAACTTCGACGCATTTATTGCTATTTTTTTTTTTATCTCTCAGCCGAATCCATTTCATTTTCTGCCTCATTTTGATTCGGCCTTAGGCCTATTTATGTACCAGGGAAATCGAGTTGGAGCGTGATGCGTTCTAAAAGAGTTTGTAGACACCAAAAATATGTCTGTTTCTCTGGGCTCGACTTCGTTTACACCAAGGAAGAGCGATTTTTCCCTACGGGTGGCTTGGCATAGCCATTATATGTTTCGGATTTTTCTTTTTCGCCCTGAGAGAGAGAGGGTTGAGAAGGACTTGCACTCGGTAACCTTATTTAAACAAAACGTATTTCAAGTATATAATATTATTTTATGATACACAAAATTCTATCTTTATTACCAAAGTCTTATCACCAAAGTTCTGGTTTTTGTGAATTAATGTCTGTGAATAACATGATAATCTTCCTATCATCATTTTCTTCCACAAAGTATCAGCTTACCTTGAATATTCAGAGCACTGGAAATTTTCACTCGCTGAAGGTATAGATGAAAATATCATACGTTAGTCACCTTTTAGCGAAAGAAAGATTTATCCTTTTATTTTTACGTTAACTGAAAATGTCAAGCTATAATATTGTAAAGGATACTGTGCTGAAGTCCTTTTAAGAATTTAGAAAGTAAAATGATCTCAGACATGTATAGTCAGATAAAATGTGTATTTTACGACAGCTCAATGAATTACAGCAAGAAAATACCTCTTTATACTAGTTTAAAACGTGTATCACAGCTCACAGTGAATTGTAGCAATTACTCATATGACAATACAGCAACTCGAACAACCCCAAAAAAGGAAACCATATCAAAACAGTAAGAACTTATGTACATGATTACAGCAACTGCAACGTCTCACGCTGAGCAAATCATAGCAACGCTCGATCAACGTCTACGCTTTATTACTCTCCTCTTCCCTGGCTACTCCTGTTTTCATTAAATCCCCAGATTGTACAACATACATCAGAGTGTTTCTCCTCTTTGTCTTTCGTTTTCCTTCTTCGTTTCTTCCCCGTGTTTCTGCCCCTCTGATAAATTTTTGATGTAATCGACTCAGAGGACGGTAATGGACTCGATTACTCTCGCCCTGTGAAGCCTCGCGTAGCTCGATTACTCTTGCCCGGCATAGCTTAGGGGATTGTTCGCTCAGTTATACTCTAATGTTTTATTCTTTATTTTTTTTTTTTTTTTTGCTTCAGTAGTTGCCATTACTTGTTTTCTTTAATTATGTAAGATCCAGTTGACAAACTCCTTTATAAATTATGCCCAAATACCATACTTGAGTGATGTTTTTTTCTTACTGGCCTCACAGTATGACGTCCAGCTAATTCTATTTTTTTCCAGTTGATATTATTTTTTCTGTAAATGAAGACTTCATGTCTCTACAAATCTATTTCCCCTAACTTATTATCACATATTTGGATACAGTTTATAACAGAAAATATTCAGTATTTTCTGTTCTCCAGCGTTAAGTACGATGATTATCGTGCAGCTGACTTTATTTTTCCAGTTGATTTTATTTTTTTCTTCTTTGTAACTGAAGACGTCTAGAATCTATTATATATTTCCTTTAATTTATCATCACGTATCCGGATGTAGCCCAAGGCAGAAAATATTCAGAATTTTCTGTTCTTCTGTGGCAAGTATATAGCAATAATTATTGTGTATACAACTTTATTTTTCCAGTTTATTTTATTTTTACTGTAACTGAAGACTTCTTGACTATACATATGTATTTCCTCCAGTTTATCATCGCATATCCGGATATAGTTCATGACAGAAAATATTCACCATTTTCATTTCGTCTATGTTAAGTATACAGAGATGATTATTGTGTGAGAAACTGAGGTGAAAATCTGTATTCAAAAGGTCTCATCGCACTGAAAATATTACACAAAATTGTACACGACAGCAAACGCGAAGCCACAATCTTAGATTAAAATAAACGAATATATGACTGCTATTTGGAATGCTGCATAACAGCACTGTCATAACTTAAACGAGAATATTACAGCACTCATGCAGACAAATACAGCATTACGAAAGAAAAAAACAAATGCTCCCCGCGACTCGGCAAAATAATATTTCACACGCTATCGGGACTCGAATATCAAACAAGCATGTTTTAAAGCAGCTAATATTTGGCTGTACTGATGCGGTGCTGTTCCACATATCCATGAGGATAAAAGGTGGATTAACGTTCGCATCACACGCCACATACAAACAGATGTAAAAAAAATGATAAAATATATATATATATATATATATATATATATATATATATATATATATATATATATATATATATATATATATATATATATATATATACTTCTATCATTACACCCTTCGCACACAAAAGAAAACACACCTACACGCCAACACCAGCAATGACAATCCACCACAGCGAGTCTTTGCTGGAAGGATTTCCAGCCGAAAGTCTGTGTATACATTCATAGCATAAACAATGTCAAAACAAAATTGTTCCAGCATTCTTTTCCGCGAGCTGAGAGGCCATCAAACCTATCAGGAAAAATCCAACCTCGACATGTGGCATTCCGAACAGCAGAATACCTTTGAGGAGTTCGTGGTGGTACAGAAAATATGTTCATGGAATGTGGTGTGTGTTGGTCTTTCGGAGTTAAGAATACACATACATACATATATTTATATGTATATATATATATATATATATATATATATATATATATATATATATATATATATATATATAAATACATATATATATATAATGTATATATATATACATATATACACATATATAAATACACACGTATATATATATATATATATATATATATATATATATATATATATATATATATATATATATATATATACTGATTATCAAACGCTTTATAATGCAGATCTATAAAATCTATCCTAGTAATCGTTTTTATAACTTTTTTTGCGTATAGGAAACTTTAACAAAGTATTTTACTATCTCGAAACATTACCATGAAATCAAGACCTCGATGATTAAAAAAAAAAAAACTAGTCTATTGCAATAAAAGTAGTATTCAACCTCTTCGAAGCAATAGAATATATTCATTTATTAATATATTATTAATCTATTATTATTTATTATCGTTTATACTTATCGGTTTTTTAATTTGTCTGTTTTTCTAACAACTGCATTTCCCCTTTTACCGTCTGTTACTTCTTTCGAATGAACGCCACATTCTTTGGAAAATTACATTTCGAGTCAATGGCTCCTTTGGTGGACTCGTTCCACATGAACAGGGTTCATCTCCTGAATAAAATTGATTAGGATAAATCCTTTACAAAACATATTTCCTAAGTTCTAATCGGCGAACGACCCCACAAAAAAGCTACATGATAAAACGCTTAGACAAAAAAAAAAGCACTATTCGTGTATGTCCGTCAATCCATTAATAAAACCTGACCTCAGACAGATATAAAAGTAAGGTTAATGGAATCATAATCAGACTCCAGCCCACATGAACATGGCAGATGTCAATGACCAAGCATTCAGCAAAATGGTCCAGTTTTGAAATCAAATTTATTTTTTTAATTTTTCCCGTTCCACTGAATGGCATGAAATCCGCACAAAAAAACTTAATTAAGTCGGCGAATTAAATGGGCGAATTTTCATCCATGAATAATGGCGTTTTGCACTACAAATGGTATTCGGTGGATCATTATTAAATAACCAGTTTTGTTTTGATTAAACGCTTATCTAAATATTTGGATGATTCGATCGCGCATTGAGAGTTAAAAAGGTAAAGGTATATACGTTTGAGGGGTCAGTGTTTACGGTGTGACCTCATTTTAGTAATGCAGGGTCACGAGTGCAGTTGGGCTCTCGCTTTGTATAAAAATATACACTTCCACTTTCCCACTGCGATTACTACGAAGCAGTTTCATTGATCAAATGATGGAAGACGCATTTATGCTAAAGATAGCTGAACTGCGATCATAACTAAATGGATATGCAATTCTGCCTATATATAACTTTTCGTATTGAATATAACTCTTTGTATTGAAAAATTTTCCTGTGATAAAGAATGTTATTCTTCGCTTTATTTTTACTTTTGCTTTCTTGCTGATTTTACTTCTTATTTCCTTTGCTTCGAGCTAATTTTTACTTCGTTACAAATAATTATCGCTTACTTTCCCTACTAAACCTACTTAAGCATCCTTCTTTCTCAACCATCTCAATATTATCTATCTATCTATCTATCTATCTATCTATCTATCTATCTATTTATGTGTTTCCTTCTGACTTTGTGTCTAATATATGTATCTGAGATATGAAATAAAGATGAACTTATCTATCTATATATCTATCTATCTATCTATCTATCTATCTATCTATCTATCTATCTATCTATCTATCTATCTATCTTTCTATCTATCTATCTATCTATCTATCTATCTATCTATCTATCTATCTATCTATGTGTTTCCTTCTGACTTTGTGTCTAAAATATGTATCTGAGATATGACATAAAGATGAACTTATCTATCTATCTATCTATCTATCTATCTATCTATCTATCTATGTGTTTCCTTCTGACTTTGTGTCTAAAATATGTATCTGAGATATGAAATAAAGATGAACTTATCTATCTATCTATCTATCTATCTATCTATCTATCTATCTATCTATCTATCTATCTATCTATCTATCTATCTATGTGTTTCCTTCTGACTTTGTGTCTAAAATATGTATCTGAGATATGAAATAAAGATGAACTTATCTATCTATCTATCTATCTTATCTATCTATCTATCTATTTATGTGTTTCCTTCTGACTTTGTGTCTAATATATGTATCTGAGATATGAAATAAAGATGAACTTATCTATCTATCTATCTATCTATCTATCTATCTATCTATGTGTTTCCTTCTGACTTTGTGTCTAAAATATGTATCTGAGATATGAAATAAAGATGAACTTATCTATCTATCTATCTATCTATCTATCTATCTATCTATCTATCGATCTATCTATCTATCTATCTATCTATCTATCTATCTATCTATCTATCTATCTATCTATCTATCTATCTATGTGTTTCCTTCTGACTTTGTGTCTAAAATATGTATCTGAGATATGAAATAAAGATGAACTTATCTATCTATCTATCTATCTATCTATCTATCTATCTATCTATCTATCTATCTATCTATCTATCTATCTATCTAGCTAATAGCTATCATTGTTTTCACTGTTGTCCCTGCTTTGTTGGAGTTCTGTTAATGCTGATAATTTTTGTTTTTATAAATTATCACTTATTACAATACATGCTTTATCTTAAATTTTATGGCTGATATATGTAAAATTATCATATAAAAGCGCATTCAAGGCAAAGATTTTGGCAAAATAGAGAAAACAGTGTATCACTGTTTCTTTAAAAAAAATATGAAACGCTACATTCAGTATCAGAATATTCAAAACTGTTAAGCCACAAAACCCGTGAATATTCGCGAGTAAATATTTGACAAATGTGTCCACCAGAAGGAATGGCATTCACGGAATGCTGGTGGCTTCACAGCTAGCTGGAAATTCGAGATACCTTTTAAAAACTGAGTGCAGTTAAAATATTAAACCAGCGGCATGAGACTACAGTTATGGGAAAGTGTCACAGGTGTGGATTTATTCATTGAGTGGAGGACACAGGAAATTTATTCGATGAAATATTTGCGTTATGGCCACTTGGGATATATCTCGCTGGACTAAAAGGAATTTCTTAAATGCTCGTCTAACCTTGGGTGTCAGACGGTTATTTTCTGCTTATCAAACGGTGTAATACCAGTGATTTGAGCTCGTATTTTATGGAGTATCGTAAATAGCGGGTTCAATCACTTTGGCGATTATTGATTATGTAGCACATATTTTTTTGCAGACTGAGTTTACTTTCCATTTCGAAAGGCTTTGGCAAATATACATGCAATATTAAGGAAACTATTACACCACCTGTATAACCAATCGATCTTCCAAAATCTGGACCTCTACCACTGACTCGAAAAGATATGGTAAATAATTTCGATAATTTTGATCTTTTTTACGTATTAATTGATTTAAAAGATGGCTTGGAACTCGTATAACATTGGAAATGACTTGAAAAATATCAAGGGGAAAAATGTAAAACTGTTAGTATACGGAGATCCTAGTCGACCTTTGCTTCAAAAACTTGACGGCTTCTGAAAGTTGTTATTAAAACCCGAAGCTTTTGTCTCTGTCAGAAAATATTATCCAAAAATACGTGAGTGAAATTCTGCTGCCCTTTTCAGCAAGTGGTGTGACAATGTCCTGACATAAAGGAAAGCCCTTGAATATTTCGTAAAGATAACTCGTCGACAAAACGAGATGATGAATTTTCTTTCATCTTATGACGGCGTTGAAAAAAAGGCACTGTGAAAACGTTGGCCAAGATGAAATTCGAAGGGAGATGAGTGTCATATAAAGACACAGTTCCTTGGATGTCTTTGATCTTCAGTCTCAGGTAATAAGGAATTAATTAAAACAGCAGATCTCCAGAAGGGGCTCTACATTGACTAGGACAAGGTAAGTCGAACCATGATGCATTTGGCAGAAAATGAGAAAGAACAAACCAACAAACAAATTAAAAAATTACGTTTATGACAATACTTTAGTTTATTTTAATGATTTATTTTGCGAGATGTGGTCGCTCCAGACTTCACGTGGAAGTTACCCTAAATCATGCATAGAATAAATTTATATAAATTTCTAGATTTTGAGGAAATAAACCAAGAAATGAAAGGTCCTTTTATATTTCACTTGGAATAAATTAAGAAAAAATTAGGTATGAGAGAGGTGGGTGACCCTTAAAGAATACGGCCCACTTGTGTCTTTAAAAAAAAAAAAAAAAAAAAAAAATATATATATATATATATATATATATATATATATATATATATATATAAGACAAGAAATAAAATTACAGAAAACTGAAATATATTAATAAAAACAATTAAAAAAAATAATAAACCTTGATAGAAAGATAACATACGCCGAATTGTTTTAACTTCTCCCTAGAATTTCCCCCAAAAGTTGTCTTCCCTTTAAAAATAGTCCTTATACCAATTCAGAACTTTACTCTCCGGGAGGAGAGAAAAAACTACAATGGGTCGGAGAATCCTCACGCAGAAGTTTCACAAGAGAACGAGAAGTTGTTGAGAAAAATATAAAAAAAAAAAATCAGATGAAAGTTTTCGTGAACTAATGGAATTAGTTATGAAGTAGGCGGAAAGGAATAATTAATGGATTTCGTGCGTGTGTGTGTGTGTGTGTGTGTGAGCGCGCGTCTCTGTGTGTGTGTGCATGAGAGATTGAGAGAGAGAGAGAGAGAGAGAGAGAGAGAGAGAGAGAGAGAGAGAGAGAGAGAGAGTAAAGTGTTCTTAATGCAGAAGTGATAAAACCAACATAATTAAATGTTTCCGTACGTACTTTCAAAGTGCAATGATTTTGCAGAAGTTTTTCAATTACTACTGGATATATATATATATATATATATATATATATATATATATATATATATATATATATATATATATATATATATATATATATATATATTATAACAACGCCAAAATGTAGACAGTAAATGCTATATTTCAGAGACCAAGCTGTCTCTCTCCTCAGGCAAAGTAATGATTCATTACTTTGCCTGAGAGAAAGACAGTTTGGTCTCTGAAAATATTGCATTTATTTTCTAAATTTTGGCGTTGTTATGGGCTCCTTATATTTGATGGAATTCAGTTTTAACAGAAAACATTTCATATATATATATATATATATATATATATATATATATATACATATATATATATATATATATATATATATATATATATATATATATATATATATATATATATATATACATGCACTATTTAGAACATATTCTTTATCATTTCCAAAGTTTCTGAAACAAAGAAATTCTGAAGGAAATCTAATTTCTCCAAAGCTCTTTCAATTATAAATGTGTATCGTTTTGTTAATTACTTAGGCTTCCTACGCAACCTTAGAATCTTTATTCCCAAACTTCTTTTCAAAATCATTCCTTTCCCCTTAAAATCCGCAAAAATAAGTAATTGAAAATAAAGAGATTCTCCCTTCCAAAATTTTTCTACATCCTCAAAAAGAAACT
>NC_089761.1:37119272-37121772 GCF_040412425.1 Macrobrachium rosenbergii | reverse complement strand
GATGGAATATTACACTGCGTGAAAAACAGTATATTTCTGAAAGATAACATTAAGAGCAGTTCACTTAAAAATAAAACTACAAACTGTCAAACATACCAACGGCTCCCCTGATTCACAAATTGCCAGCCTGAGTGAGGGTCTCTAAAAATGAAATAGTAATTTGGTGTTGTTGGTTGAAATACAAAGTTGTCAGCATTAATGATATCAATAATCAATGTATTGCCATTTCATCAGTTTTGTGAAGGATCAGTCTTTGTCTGGTCAAAGCTATCATTATGCTTTTTCAGTTTCATTTCTTCATTCCTCACCGGATTTCATGATTCCTTGGGGCACACTGACAGTCATATCACTGTTAGGAGTATGTTAAGGGTTTCAGTAATGTTGTCTCGTATGTATACATACAATAATACACACACATATATATAAATATATATAAATAAAATATATATATATAATATATATATATATATATATATATATATATATATATATATATATATATATATATATATATATATATATATATATATATATATACATATATATTTTCCAAATTTATTGTGAAACTAATAAAAAGTTGACCAACATCCAAAAAGCCATTGAAGTCAACGAAATCTGCATACAAGAAAAATTTGCCCCAAAAGCATACACACACACACACACACACACACACGCGCCCGCGCGCACACACACACACACGCACGTTCACATACACACACACACACACACACACACACGTTCACATACACACACACACACACACACACACACACACACACATATATATATATATATATTCCTCAGTTCGCACCTAAGCTGGCATCCTACTGTGCTGTGATCTAACCAACCTATTCCTTCATTACGCCTGAATTAAACATCTGGACGTCTGACTTTGTCTAGCTTTCCGGCCTTCTAAAGCAATGGCCAGTTCATTTTAATAATTCAGGCCCTTCCTGACCTTTCGGTACGGCGGGAGATATCACAGGTGCCTCCCCAAAGCTGAAGCTTTCTGAATAACAAATAAACAAAAAATAGCAGAGATCCCACAGAAACCTCAATGTGATATCGGTACAAACGATTATGTTTCTAAATGTCAGAGTGAATATTGATCCCTGCCGTCTACAGGTAGCAGATGTTGACATTCATTCGTTGCAATGGTGTATTTGTTGATTGGTAGGATGTCTTTAAAAAAAAAAAAAAAGTACAGCGTATGTCGAAAAATAGTATGTGGCTACTGTGTTCAAGAGTTGCCAAATGTCGAAAATATTTCCATGACTCGAATGATATTCATAAGAAGTACTGGCAAAATAGTTCACATCGTTTCTATATAATATGTATGATGTGATTAAAAAAAATATCTAAGAAAATTTTTAGAATGCTTTAATTAATATTATTACATTTTTTAGTGATTTTTTTAATGACTGAGATGGCAAAACGTCACCTGAAAGTTGTTGATAATCGAAGTCAAACTAAAATTGTTACAATATTCGGGAAAACATATTCCCCATCTAAAATGAATTATTCTAAAAGGCGTTTGAAATCTTAATCATCTTTCTAATTTTGATCAGGGTTCTGGCATATATATATATATATATATATATATATACATATATATATATATATATATATATATATATATATATATATATATATATATATATATATATATATATATATATATATATATATATATATATATATATATATATATATATATATATATATATATATATATATATATATATATATATATATATATATATACACAGACACACACACACACACACATATATATATATATATATAACCTATGAACTACATTTTTTCATATATGGTAATATTTATAATCACCATATCACTTATTTATAGAAAGGGGTTGGTAGCCATTTCTTCTGTGCCTGCAGACATTATAACATTGCTTATATATCACCGTCTGTCTTGCAAACTGTGGTCACCACCCAAATACTGATCAGACCCAGTATGGAACAACTCGCTAATCGGAAGACCAGTGATGCAGCAGCGTTAATGTCACACGCGTAGCATTCATAGTTGGTTACCCATCTGAGCAGTGACCATTCCAAACAAATATTAACCAAATAAAGTTAGTTTTTCATCTATAAACCTCCTGATTCTCTCGATACCCCGAATGTGACCTTTCGTTATCTGAGGCCTCAGGGTATCGACTGAGGTCATCGTAAAGTCTTCATAAAACTTCTATGGGGAAATGAAAGTACCTCGTGATGACGGCGGCGCCTTTCGTGAATAAGTACCACGAAAAAGGGCATAAATCTCGCTATTAATTCCGGTCGCTGATATCCATAAAGAGTAATCTGCTTGGAAGAAGAAAGGGAGAGAGAGAGAGAGAGAGAGAGAGAGAGAGAGAGAGAGAGAGAGAGAGAGAGAGAGAGAGAGAGAGAGAGAGAGAGAGAGCTGTTGTAGGGTAATGTCAAAGGTTGAGGGACAATACGAAAACTGAATATACTGAAAAGGAATCATAGCT
>NC_089761.1:37089272-37114272 GCF_040412425.1 Macrobrachium rosenbergii | reverse complement strand
CCACTTACCAGTAAATGGACTTTATTTTCTATTTTTTGATATCGCAATCTTTTAACTTACTCTGCAAAGCTTTTCAACTCTAAGTTTTTCTTTTAATGGATTTCAATTCAGTGCGTTGTGCATCTTTATGCGGGATACCTTATATATTTGTTTATCTAGCAAAAGTCTTCCTCTGAGCGAAAAAATTATTTGCTAAAGTACACAATTACATTTTTTGAAGCCACATTTTTTATGGAATTTAAACGTCTAATTTTTTTAATGTGGGATTTTTAAAAGTGGCCATTTGTTCTCTGACATATTCTAATATTTTTTTGAAATCAAAGGTGGTTCTTGTTCAGTTCAATGAATTTAAAATCTAATTACATATTTGCTTTGTGTTACACTTTTGTCAATCATATTTGGAATTTTACCACTACTCAGATAATGTTTGTGAAAAAAATTGATGTAGCCCAGGACATTTATAAATAATGAAGCAATTCATTTGTGTTATGGAGTACAGATACAGAATGTAGTAATTTCGTTTTGAAAAAAGAATTACTGAAATTGAAAAACCAGTTTTTTTTACACAGTAAATCAGCGAATTTCAGATCAGAAGCCTAAGCCCTCTATGGATTACGTGGATACTATAATATTCTTAAAATAATCTGAAGATTAAGAAACGAGTGAAAATAGTTAAATAAAGAAGTATAAAATAATTAAAATGAATAAATAGGTTAAGCAAATAAAAATGTCATTTACCAACCACTGAATTTATTTTTCAATGCTGTCTTATAAGAAGGCAGATTCTCTAAAACTTTCAAGAAAGGCTTATCTCCCATCCTTTCACTTCCACCTTTTAACACATCTCTCTCTCTCTCTCTCTCTCTCTCTCTCTCTCTCTCTCTCTCTCTCTCTCTCTCTCTCTCTCTCTCTTAAATATTAAAATCCCATATCTCTATTGTGAAAAATATTTTGTATCTCTCTCTCTCTCTTAAATATCAAAATCCCATATATCTATTGTGAAAAATATTTTGTATCTCTTTCACACACACTCATACACACTCTCTCTCTCTCTCTCTCTCTCTCTCTCTCTCTCTCTCTCTCTCTCTCTCTCTCTCTCTCTCTCTCTCTCCCTCCACTTGTTCCTGCGTATTTTTGAAGTAGAACTGGGGAGTGACCTGCAAGAAAAATCGCAGGCTTTCTCGTCCATTTGTTAAGGGAGCTAAACGGTTTCCGCCGTCCTGTAAAGTGAGGTAGACTTTAGCGAGCCATTAGTTAGGTTTTCAGCTGTGTGCATCGCCTCGAACCGAGGATATTCGTGTATTATCCTCTCTCTCTCTCTCTCTCTCTCTCTCTCTCTCTCTCTCTCTCTCAGTGAGAACATAACTTATATGAAGGAGGTGTATCATAGACAACAATAAAATGAAAAGCAAGGTTAATATGTAAAAATATCAAATTTAAACTCTCTCTCTCTCTCTCTCTCTCTCTCTCTCTCTCTCTCTCTGTCAGTAAGAACATAATTTATATGAAGGAGCTGTATCATAGACAACAAAAAAATGAAAATTAAAGTTAAAAGGTAAAATATCGAATTTAAACTTTCTGTCCCATTCTCTCTCTCTCTCTCTCTCTCTCTCTCTCTCTCTCTCTCTCTCTCTCTCTCTCTCAGTAAGAACATAATTTATATGAAGGAGCTGTATCATAGACAACAAAAATGAAAATTAAAGTTAAAATGTAAAATATCAATTTAAACTTTCTCTCTCTCTCTCTCTCTCTCTCTCTCTCTCTCTCTCTCTCTCTCTCTCTCTCTCTCTCTCTCTCTCTCTCCTGTAAAAATATATAACTTATATCAAGGAGCTCTGACATAGAAAACAAACAATGAAAATTAAAGTTAAAGTGGAAAAGATCAAATTTAAACGTTCTCTCTCTCTCTCTCTCTCTCTCTCTCTCTCTCTCTCTCTCTCTCTCTCTCTCTCTCTCTCTCTCTCTCTCTCCCCCCTGTAAATACATATAAATCAAAATAAAGCGCTCTATCATGGACAAAAAAACCATGAAAACTGAAGTAATAATGCAAAAGAAAAAAATAAATTTAAACTCTTTCTTTTTTCCCTTCTCTCTCTCTCTCTCTCTCTCTCTGTCGAACATGGGGACGTCCTTGTAGCAATATAGAGCTGTCAAGTCCTGTTCTTCAAGGGCCATTCCTGAAATACATCGAGGACACGCACACGTCACAAATTACGTCCAACAATTTGTCTCTGCATCAGGAAGCAAAAGATGAAACTCTCTCTCTCTCTCTCTCTCTCTCTCTCTCTCTCTCTCTCTCTCTCTATATATATATATATATATATATATATATATATATATATATATATATATATATATATATATATATATATATATATGTTTATACAGCATATATGTATATAATATATGTATATATATGAATATGTAAATATATATGTATATATATATATATTTTTTTAAAAAGAACCCCAATGATACGTTAGGTTCAAAACATAATGAACTTAGTTTTTTTACACTCTGTATCACTGATGTCCTCTACGGAAGTCAAAACTTTTACATAGTAAATTAGCGTTTTCTGAATATATATATATATATATATATATATATATATATATATATATATATATATATATATATATGTGTGTGTGTGTGTGTGTGTGTGTGTCCGATGCGCCAATCTATCTGTACGTCTTTCACTGGTTCAAACTTTCTCCGCGAGATAAATCTCTCAATGCCACGGATGAAGAAATACCCAGCTTTGTTCCCCATTTGTAGAAGGGTTAAGCAATTCCTTCTAATTTGTGAAATAAGCTTCTGCTCTTCTGGGAAGGATTCCACTGCAATGGAATTTTATCATATTTTAATCTAATATTTATTTTGAGTAATGAAACGGCGCGTAGGCTCGTGGAAAGTGACTATAAGCCGGTGATGAAGATGAGAAAATAATGTTTTCCCGAGGAAATTTCCATTCAAGAAAATGTAATTGTCAGCCTTTGATTTGATTATTTTTCATGTCATAGTAGATTCATTTAAGCAATTTTATTCATGCTTTTTTTTATTAGTTGTAGTATCAATTAACTTAGAGTCGATATTTTGATGCAACAATCACAAGGAAGTACCGAATGGCAAAAATTTAAATCCGAAAAAAGTAAAAAATGCGCCGAAGTTTCTCCGGCGCAATCGAGTTTTCTGTACAGCCGCTACAGCATGCAATCAAGGCCACCGAAAATAGATCTATCTTTCTGTGGTCTCGGTATCATGAGCCGCGGCCCACGAAATTATCCATGACCCGGTGGTGGCCTATCCTATATCGTTGCCAGAAGCACGATTATGAGTAAGTTCAACCTTAAATGAAATAAAAACTACTGAGGCTAGGAGGCTGTAATTTGGAATGTTTGATGACTGGAGGGTGGATGATTAACATACCAATTGGCAGCCCTCTAGTCTCGGTAGTTTTTAAGATATGAGGGGGAACAGAAAAAGTGCGGACGGACCGACAGAAAACTAAAATCAATCTGAAATATCAAGTAGCCATTACAATGTGGAATAAAGTTGAGGGTATGGTTTGATGTTACTAATTTATGACTATATCTCCTATACTTCATTTAATGTCTTGGAATAATAATGGTAACATACCGTTTATGCCGTTACACCCTATTATATGTTCTCAGAATGAAAAAGTACCTTCATTTTCTGGTATCTAAATATTAGTGTACCACATGAGTAAATAAGGCCTTTTTTTCTTTACAATATAGCATTTTCTAAATGATAGATTCTTCAGGTTTCTTTCGTTTTCGTCAGAGACAGCGAACGGAGATCCACGTACGTCAGTTCTCGAAATTACACCGTTCCAGGAACTGACTAAAAATAAGAACAAATGTATATATAATTATCTGAATTCGTACACTCCCATTTTAGCATTTTACAGAACAGAGACTCAATTCCATCGTGAACTGCCTGACTGATGCAGGAAATGAACATTTCATTTGGTTGCCAAAAATATCCGTCTAGTTAAGAATCACTATTTTAGTACAGCGGAGAAAATCTCAGCCATGCAGAGACGGTGGGGTTTAGATAAGAGTAAGTGTTAAGTTGGGGAGAAATCAGTTACACATTGTAACACTAAGAAAACTCTTCCGTTTTTCGTTTCTGCCGTCGCAAATTGGATTTCAAAAATTCATGAAGCCCGGCGTGTAAGTTGAACTGGAGGAGGCTACAGGCATGCAAGTTCAATGTTCATATAGAGAGAGAGAGAGAGAGAGAGAGAGAGAGAGAGAGAGAGAGAGAGAGAGAGAGAGAGAGTTAAGCTAAGTATACTTTAGTTTAACCAGACCACTAAGCTGATTAACAGCTCTCCTAGGGCTGTCCCGAAGGCTCAGACTTATTCTACGTGGCTAAGAACCCATTGGCTACCTAGCAACTGGACCTACAGCTTGTTGTGGAATCCGAACCACATTATAGCGAGAAATGAATTTCTATCACCAGAAATAAATTCCTCCAATTCTTCGTTGGCCGGCCGGAGAATCGAACGCGGGCTCAGCAGAGTGCTAGCCGAGAACGCTACCGACCCGTCCAACGAGGAACTTGAGAGAGAGAGAGAGAGAGAGAGAGAGAGAGAGAGAGAGAGATTTTAGGAAATTTCGTGAGCTAAAACGGTTCGAAACGCAGGTAAATGTCAACTTATATCCTTCGCCGGCCCTGGAAAGGTCAAATAAATTAACTATCTTAAATTACACGCCGCCAAGGATCGAATGAAGCTTTCAGGCGTGTCAAGATTGGATGAAATCGAAGACAGAAATTATATCCCTCAGAAGTTACGCAGATGTCATTGTGATCTTGATTCAAAAATAGCAGTTTTTGTATTCCTGTTTGAGATGCTTAAGATATTTATATTTTTCAGTTGCCTGTTTAACATTATTATTATTATTATTATTATTATTATTATTATTATTATTATTATTATTATTATTATTATTATTATTATTATTATTATTATTATTTCAGTAGATGAAACCTATTCACATGGAACATGCCCACGGGGCCACCGGCTTGAAATTCAAGCTTCCAAAGAATATTGGTTTCAACCTCCCACCACAGACCCCACACTGCAGCAGTAACTGACCATGACACAGAGCCAGTGATTTTTCATCGCCCGGGGGCAGACGTGAACCTGCAACAGCTGGTTAGCATCCCACGACACTAACCACTATACCAGCGGAATAGCTAAATAATTTTCCTTTTAGAATTTCTTAGGTCAAATAAAGAAAGCATGAAAATAGGTGGACCATTCTCCCCATATAAATTAATAATAAATTAATAAACGGCTAAGAAAAGAACTTGGAAATCAAGATCGTGTCTTAATTAACCAAATTATCAAATCAAGGCGAGGTGTTCAACATTGTTCTTTGCATTAGTGCTGATTCATCATTTTCCATCAAACGAGACATTTCCCTGCATCTGTATATGAATACGAGTAAAACTCATTACACGCTAAAATAATATGAAAGATTTTGATGTGAGATGAAATCGATCTTTATCATTTTTGAAAATCAGTCTCCTTTCATGAGACACGATTGCCATGAATTCTTAATGGTGTGAAAAAAAAATTATGTACAGCTTGGATTAGATGAGAATCTTAATGATAGTTAAGCATATCATAATCAAGAGTCCTACATTAATCTTCTGAATTGTATTGAATTCTAGTGACAATTGATAACCATCAGTCATTGAAGATATAAAAAAATCAATATACAACTAGAACTGAATAAGTATGTTAATGACAGTGACGCATTATCTCAATCAAGATTTATTTATTACCCTTTAAAAATTATATTGAATAATGTTATTGTACAGAAATATCTCTCCACCAATGGGGGCGTCCAAACTACAGCATAACACGCTATAAACACACGTCAGTAACTTGTCGCACACACGTCATAAACAGGTTGAATGCAAATCAACGACTTGTTCGTAGGCGTAACTAGTGTTTCGGGTGATTACCCAGCAATTGCCAGAGATTCGTTCTCCACTTTAGGTTGTAGACTTGTTTTCAACCTGTTTGTGATATGTATGCGATGAGATGCCGATGTGTGTTTTTATCATGTTTTATTGTAGTGTGGGCATAGTTATATAGATTATATATATATATATATATATATATATATATATATATATATATATATATATATATATATCAAATTACATATATCTATACATGTATATATATATTTATATATATTTATACTGTACATCTATATACAACATATATATATATATATATATATATATATATATATATATATATATATATATATATATATATATGTGTGTGTGTGTGTGTGTGTGTGTGTGTGTGTTTATATATAATTTTATAAGGAACATAAGAAGTAGAAATAGAACGTAAAACCAATATATACATATACACACACACACACACACACACATATATATATATATATATATATATATATATATATATATATATATATATATATATATATATATATATATATATATATATATATATATATATATATATATATATATATATATATATATATACATACTTATAACATCATATACCATGTAATAACACAGTGTAAATATTACGTCAGCTACTAACCACCCTAATTTACTGTAAATTAAACGCAGTAAACGAAAACTTTAGCAACTCCCATAATCCGCTTCTAGCCGATGGCTTGGTATAAACAGAAAGGGAGAATCTCAATGTATTAGTTCCGCTTGAAAGAGCCTGAGACACAAACGAATCGGTCCGTAACAATTTTTAAGTAAATGGGAAACACACCACGAATCTGTGTACTTATCCAGAACTTTAAAAAAGAAGTATTAAGTACAGAAGTAAGGAAATGTGAAAAAGTCTGCACCAAAGAAGTCAATATATATATATATATATATATATATATATATATATAGCCAACAAAGGCGATTATATACAATATAAATATATATATATATATATATATATATATATATATATATATATATATATATATATATATATATATATATATATATATATATATATATATATATATATATATATATATATATATCAAGCTCAATAAAAGTTATAACTATGCCCAGGGGCATATATACTGTATATATATATATATATGCTACATTTCATAAAAAAGTAAATATTATTTAAAGCAACACGAAAACATTATTTCCTTGGTTAATAATAATATCCCAACTGCAACACGAAATATGAATAGCCCAAGATCTTGCAAAACCTTGACGCAACGAAAGATTAACAAGAACACAATGAAGTTCTTGACATCAGTTCTGATATCAAATGACTTCAGGGAACGTTGCAAGAAAGCGCTATTATCCTGATTGCAGTTAGCAAGAACTTAGGCAATCAGCTAACTGCAAACCTTTCTCAAAACTCACCGTTTGACATCTGATTTCCGCTCGTGATGACAATTACTTAATGACGTGTCATGCAGCTGTCGTTTACTGCTTGTTAAAAATGAAAAATTACATTTTAGTAGGAAAGGAGACTTATTGTGGATACAAGTGATATAATCAGCAATTTACGAGCAGACAAAGATCATAAAATAAAAGCTATAGAATTATGGGACCTTTAAATGTCTAATAACAATTTATTGCATAAATACTTAACTGATGCTATTACGTAGCATCAGAGATTAACTTGCAGTTTATCACAGAAACAGTTACAAAACAGCAGTGTAATCTGAACCGCAAATAAGCTCTTAGGAATTGTAATAACCGTCACTCGAAATGCTTCAGAAAAATCAAAGTGGAGTTCCAGGTAGGCGAATAAGCCGTAATTACGAAACAAAAGCCACGCTCGAATCCGAACGAAATACAAAACCCAAGGGATATTTCAGGTAATGTGCAAATGCTTTACGTGAAATCTGACGACAGGAGATAAACAGAATTATTCAATTATTATTATTATCATTATCAAAATAGTTTTACCAGACCACTGAGCTGATTATCAGCTCTCACAGGGCTGGCCCGAAGGACTTGTTTTTATTTATATTTATAGTTTTCTGTAAAAGAAAACTATTGAGCCGGCTTTGTCTGTCCGTCCGAAATTTTTCTGTCCGCTCTCAGATCTTAAAAACTACTGAGGCTATACGACTGCAAATTGGTATGTTAATCATCCACCCTCCAATCATCAAACATACTAAATTACAGCTCTCTAGCCTCAGTAGTTTTTTTTTATTGAAGGTTAAAGTTAGCCATAATCGTGCGTCTGGCAACGATATAGGATATGCCACCACCGGGCCTTGGTTAAAGTTTCATGGGCAGCGGCTCATACAACATAATACCAAGACCACCGAAAGATAGATCTGTTATCGGTGGCATTGATTATAAGCCGTAGTGGCTGTACATAAAACTTGATTGCGCCGAAGAAACTTCGGCGCATTTACTACTTGTTTTGTTTATACTTTGTAAATTAAATTACAAATTTCCAGAAACTTTATAACTAGATTCATTTAAAATGTTGAAGTTTCTGACAAAATTTCACTGACTGATTAACTCAACACTGCATCTGAGTACTGTAGATGTCTATAAGTAATTCAGAGATAATTTTCGTGGGGGTGTAACCGTTTTTTTGAAACAGATGAAAAACAGGAATCAAACAATTCACTAAAATTGAGTCCACAGCTCAACGCGAGTTATCCCAAAGAAACATCACATTACGCAATATCTTTATCATCTCTCTCCCTCTCTGCTTCGACTGAGGAGATCTTTGATGCCACAGCAAAAACTAGGAGGATGCAGGTCAGCATATCCTTAACATATCCAAGGATAATATCCTGCGAGCCTGTCCTCGAAAAAAAAAAAAAAAAATATCCTTCCCGGAGCGTGACTGTGAAGGAGACTTGAGGCAGAGAATGCTAATCTCTGTTATCAGACTGTTCAAATACGCTCGAGGCTGGAATAATCTCTTTCATGTGGAAGAGGTTAGGGGAATGTTTTTTTGCTTTTTGTTTAGTTTTGCTTATTTATTATATAGATTAGGACTGAAAATATATATTTTTGTCTTTAGCCTTCAATAACAAGTTTGTTTCCATTTAGTTTAAAGTGATAATTTTCTTCTTGCGATTATCTTTTCTTTTCCTGCCTCTTCATCTTCGCGTTTTTCTTCAGCCATTCCAAACACGCGCAAAAGGTCTCTCTCTCTCTCTCTCTCTCTCTCTCTCTCTCTCTCTCTCTCTCTCTCTCTCTCTCTCTCTCTCTCAGGAAATAATATAAAGTTGGAACGACGCCCTGTTAGCGCTAAAAGCTTGGCAATAAAATGTCAGCGGGAAATACATCAAGAGATATTTAATTACTGCTAGACGAATGGAGCACTAAAAACAGAAATTGTTAATCTTCTGTAGTTGGTTAACAAGTTCATGTACGATTCCTTTTAAAACTGTGAATATCACCACTTTTTTTTCTGGAGGAGCTTCAGAGCCAGGATATGAGAAGAGTGTTGAGCTTACTGCTTTCACTCTTGTTTTGAAATAAAAATATCTCTTCTAAAATTTACAGCAGAATTTGCTAAGGTAGTAATGAGTTAGAAAGTTGCCTAAGAGACGTTAGAGTGATTACAGATTCTTTAAAAAAAAACATCCATTTATACACAAAACATTCCTAATTCTGATTTACTTGGTCATTGTATAAGAAACAACATTTGTTTGAATCAGCCAAAAATAAGAAAAAAAAATGAATAAAGAACATATTACAACAGCATCAATTAAACTGGTAAATGCAAACGAAGTTATTTCCTGAAGTCTCGAAACTACCCTCAGTAACAGAACCTACCAACATGAGCAAACAAGAAAACAATTATTCTCTCCAAGTTGTATCTCACCCTGTTTGCAAACCAAACAGGTCTTTTTGTTTTCGCTTTTAGTTAACAGAAGGGCTTTCATCAGTCCCCCGTTTTAGTACTTCTCTCTCTCTCTCTCTCTCTCTCTCTCTCTCTCTCTCTCTCTCTGCAGTCTCGGGGTATAAAACACTTGATCTCTGAATTAATAAATAAAGCTAATTATGACTTTTTTTCTCTTGCTGATTGGCCTTGTTATGTGTTAGATTTTTCGTCAACAACAAATTAGGAGATCAATTCTATTTTAAGAGTTCTCTCTCTCTCTCTCTCTCTCTCTCTCTCTCTCTCTCTCTCTCTCTCTCTCTCTCAATAACTTTTGTGATTAGGTATTTCTTTCATGTTTTATAATCAAAAGACTTTTAAGTTTATATTTGCATAGCGCAAAATCTTTTGTTATATGCTCAAAGTAAAACCAAGACCATTGCGATTTTTATTACTGTACACTTCACACCGTGCACTGTACATTATACTCATTCATATATACGAAAGCCAACGAATGAATGTCAGTTTATTACAGAGAATATTTCGAGAGAATTGAAGAATTCAGAAAAGCTTTGTTAGGAGAATGTTCCTAATTGGTTGCGGAATTTTTAATATTGTAAAAAGGAGTTTTGTTTCGATCACAACAGTGTAAAATGTGCTTAGTTATTTAAAGTTTTAGTGACATCTATGGAGGGACTATGAAAACAACTCAGGGGAGGTTTTTTTTCATTTATGTCTGCTTTCCTTATATTATACTTCAATATAGCGTGTCGTGAATGCTAAAGTTTTTGCATTTCTGATGAATATACTCGTATTATTACTTTTGCATTTTCACTGGTGAAATGAAAACCTCCTGAGTATTTATTATTATTATTATTATTATTATTATTATTATTATTATTATTATTATTATTATTATTATTATTATTATTATTATTATTATTAATGTTAGCTTAATTTCTAATTATTTTATTTGGGATATGTTCTTATTAGTTATTTAATGGACTTGTTTCTTATGCTTATTTTGCAACATCAGCTATTTTTGTGTGTGTGTGTGTGTGTGTGTGTGTTTGGCTGTTGTGACTAGTTTCCCTACCCATATCTTCCTTAGAAAGCATAAGTTGAAAGTTTTCTTAAATACAAAACATAAAATTAAGCAACATCATTAGTTTCTTCTCTCTAATTCTCAATGGAATCTTCCATATATTTATATATTTACAAACATTTATGTTCGTTGATATCTTATGGAATGGATGTAGATTCTTATATATATATATATATATATATATATATATATATATATATATATATATATATATATATATATATATATATATATATATATATGTATGTATATTCTTGATGCAATTTTATTCGAGAAAAATCTCGTTGTTTGATTATTAAAACCAATTCTTTTGAGTTGCTGATAAACAACCTAATGTGATTTCACTCCCATAAGAATTCAATTTCAGGCCTGGGGCCGATTCCAGCATAAAATTGACATATCTGTACATATTGGATATTACTGTAGATGAAGCATATCGGATATCAAATAATTGTATCCTAATATTCCAAATGACTTTTATTAACAATGAATTCATGCGTTGACGCAGCGATTGTTATCTTTTTCGCAGATAGCAGCTCACATGTGGAATGTCTCATATCAGGGTGGATGGGAGCCGATTTTGGCAAACAGAGCCGAAAGCGCCCCAAATAAAACACAATGGGAATAATCTTTCCATTTTTTTTTCCAGCTCGATAAACATTTGTTTGGTGGTTACGAATTCGGAAGTAATGGGCTTTATTTGCATTTTATTGTAAATGGATATTCCTCTCTATTGCTTTTATGATAATGTGGCAACTTCAGTAAAGCTGCCCTAGGCATCTGTGTATGGTGCTTATTTTGAATTTTGGGTCAACAGCAAGGAATATGTATTGAGAACGTTCTTTCATGGTCATAGCTTCTTTGTAGATGTTATGAAATTAGGGATAATATTTTTGGGAAAATATCATAAAATCAGAAAACTGGTAAATAAAAAATATTAGATTACATTTCAGTATTTGTAATTGTTTAGGGGTGGAATACACACATACACACACACACACACACACACACACACACACACACATATATATATATATATATATATATATATATATATATATATATATATGTATATAAATATTCATATATATCATATGCACACATATATATGTACATATACAGTATATATATATATATATATATATATATATATATATATATATATATATATATATATATATATATATATATATATATATATATATATATATATATTACAATTTTCTCAACCAAGTAATGTCACAACAAAATGGCAACGATAGCAAGATCGTTGTAATAGAGTTTAACTCCGGGAAAGCATAAAGCCAGTGTCCAAATGCATTTACTTACTCAATAAAAGGCCAAAGTTGAAATGAAACGACTTTTCCAACGTGAAATTTCAAATCGCTTCTCGCTCGAGGTTCTTTGCAATGTTTTGGAAAGATCTGTCATTTTTGCTACGTTTCTACATTTTTTTTCTTTTCATTTGCAACGGGTTATTTCGTTATATCCGGAAGTAATTTATAAACAAGAATATTCTTTTCGTTTTCATTTTCTCTTTTACTGAAGCACGATAACCTTTTATGACTACCGCTAAACAAGTGGTTGCAGAATACTTAATTTTTGAAATAGCGGTTCTTTTAACCTTTGTATTTAATCTATGAGCATAAATGCCGTTCTACATTTCGCTCTTAGTGATCAATTCTGGATCTAATGGAAGACACAAGAAAGCGTTTTAGCTTTGTACATGTTAGCTAATTTATCTGTTTGAACTCTCTGGAATTTCCTCTTATATTCGTCATCATGTTCCGCGTAGCTTAGACTTATTGGGTGTTTGTGATATGTTTGCAAGAATATATTCACAGATTAATCCCAGCTTCAAAGACGGACTGTGCTTCGACAAAATAACTGGAGGTCAGCACTATCATATGGTCATAAAATGATTTTGGTCATTCCCGTGTAATTGCATGTACAGTATATATATATTAATATATATATTGAATATATATATATATATATATATATATATATATATATATATATATATGAATATACAGTATATATGTATATACATATATGTTTTTATCTATTTACTTATTTATACCTATATAATATGTATAGATATGTATACATGTATATGTGTATATATGTATATACTGTATATATATAGATATATGTATATATACATACATACATATATATAAATATATATATATATATATATATATATATATATATATATATATATATATATGTGTGTGTGTGTGTGTGTGTGTGTGTGTGTGTGTGCGTATGTATGTATGTATGCATATACATGGGTGGCTTGAGAAATGAAAAGGCGACAGTAATAACCAATGCATTCGTAATAATACCGCTTGATGCATGGATGAGACCCCTGTGTGGGAACTTACAATATTACACACAATGCACGTTCAACAGCATAACGTTGAATCCCCACACAGTAAAACTTAGTTTCATCAAATATATACGGGTAAAGACATTATCTAATAATAAAAGTTTGTTCATCCGGTAAAAATATATCTTGCATCCAAAGCATGAAGTGAAAAGAAGTATTTCAAGACAGGGGAAGGCTGGAATAATCGTTTATTAGTTGAGAATTGCTGTAATCTTGATGAAGAACGTTCCTGGCAGCAAACATTTCAAGGAGAAAGCAATAAAAACGTGGCTCACGCCAGATGATGACACAAAGACAAACGAAAGAGGAGACAAGAATGTTGGAATACGAATAAAAGAAGAATTATTTACGGATCTTGTCATAAAAGAAATTATGTCTAGGTATAAGAATATTGAAGAAAAGGTATCAAGATATAATAACAACTGCATCATTTAGAAAATTACAATTAAATCTTAATTTTGATAGTGTAAGGATACAACTCACTCATTTGATAAGAAAACCTAGGACCCGGAAATCCTAGATATGGTTTCTGTAGTAATTAGGAACGTTGTACTGAATATCTCTGCAGTTCTGAATGGAATTTAGTTACTAATGGTCTTGTAGTCGACTTAGTATCTCTGTCTGATTAAACAGTTATTTTGTAATTAATGCATTTGTGTTGAATATCCTCAAATGTAATTACCTTTCATAGTAACCATAGGCATGTATATCTGTATTTGAATGTCTTATACACTCCCGTATACACATACGCAGACACACACACATATATATATACATACATACACACGTATATTTTTTAAACCTTATTACCATTCAGTAACTGTAAATATATATCTTATACCGCAAACTCTATTCTACCTATCATTAATCACACCCGATGTTTACAAATTGGCATGCCCTCAACACAAGCTCTCCTCCGAAGGTTCTTGGAGATTTCAAAACTAATAAAGATTTTAAATCTAAAGGCAATTCCTCCTAAGGAATCACATCACTGGTGATGCTTTCATCAGGAGAAAATGGAACTCGGGTCACGTCTCGAAATTGAGGTACGTAATCTTCCAGCAAGGCTGTAAACTCGAAAGTCATTGAATATGGATGATGAAAGGAGTGTCCTGCTATGTGACAAGTTTAATTACGAGAGAGAGAGAGAGAGAGAGAGAGAGAGAGAGAGAGAGAGAGAGAGAGAGAGAGAGAGAGAGAGAGAGAGTTAGGTTCTTTTTCTCGCTAAAAAAATGAAGCTGTGATAAAATGCAATGATTACGAAGGAGACATAGTTTAAAGATGATTAAACACTAATCAACAGAGAGAGAGAGAGAGAGAGAGAGAGAGAGAGAGAGAGAGAGAGTATAAAGAGAGAGAGAGAGTATAAAGATGATTAAACACTAAGAGAGAGAGAGAGAGAGAGAGAGAGTATAAAGATGATTAAACACTAATCAACACAGAGAGAGAGAGAGAGAGAGAGAGAGAGAGAGAGAGAGAGAGACTTGAGTCAGGTTCTTTTCCCCACTGAAAATCTTGTCAAGCATTCAGCATTACACAAACCATTTGAGAAAAGCGATGATTTTAAGTCATACGAACTTGTTATTTTATTAATATATGAATACGTATTGCACAGTCTCTGGGTGATGTTACTGACAAAGAAAAATGAGATGAAATAAAATACGATGATTACGAAGCAAAAGGAAACAGAGAGAGAGAGAGAGAGAGAGAGAGAGAGAGAGAGAGAGAGAGAGAGAGAGAGAGAGAGAGAGAGAGAGAGAAGGTAATTTACAATAAAGACGAATCAAAGGTTTAGAAGTAGTTTTAAACATAAGAGTTGTTCACTCATTTTTAAAATTAAATAGAAGCCTAAAACCGATAAAAGAAAAAAAAAACAAATAGATAACATCTCAAATCTAAAAATTCTGCTTGACTTCCCAATTCATAAATGGAAGAAAGATTATATCTAAGAGCATATTTGACACGGAATATTACTGCGACTGACATTAACCTACATCGTCTCAGTGATGGAAGGATATTTTTCAAGGATGCACTTGAAGGATGTTATTCTAAGATTTAGTGACATCCATCCTCAGGACTTTATTTTCGTGTCAGAGACATCTTTTGCTGAAGAAGAATTAGTAAAAAGAGGTGCGATGAAGCAAAGGAAGGAGTTTCTATAACTTATTTTCTGTAATTTCTTAATTCCATCTTATTTTACTCGTAAGAGGAATCACCATTTTTCAATGTCTAATATCATCATTATTGATTAATAGGTATGTTACATGCAACTTTATACATAAATATATTTTTCTACCCAGATTTTATTTCAGACTTTTTTCAGGCATTTACTTCCTAAAAAATGTGTTTCACTTATACAGCCTTATTCATAAATAGATTTTTCTAACTATATGTAACTGTTTTATCTCCGTTTTCACGTATCTTTAGAAAGCCAGTAATTCATTTCAATAAAAACTAAGCGGAATATATTTCTCTCACATAATATTTCACTCAAAACAAAATTTACTGCAGTGCAGCAGAGCCGAGAATTTCCCTTCACGATAATTTCTCCCAACAGCAAAGTAACGATTATCTGGCCCCTAATTGTCTGTATTAGAAGCAAAAGCTCTTTGTAAACAACGCAGTGTGCTCGGAAAGCTATTCTCTAGAACTGTTTGTTTGTTAGTTTGTTTGTGAACAATCAGTTTCCTGAGCAAGTCAATGATATTTCGAATGACTCCGGGAGGTTTTCTTCGGTCTGAACTTGTTATGCATTCTCGTGAGTCGTGTGCTGTTTGTTCAATTTGGCATTCTTCAGCATAGATTGGTTTGTTTGAGAGGAAATTAACTCATAGAGTAATAGATGGAAGAATAACTTCGATAATGAAAAGCTTTATTGAGAGAGAGAGAGAGAGAGAGAGAGAGAGAGAGAGAGAGAGAGAGAGAGAGAGAGAGAGAGAGAGAGAGAGAGAGAGAGAGAGAATGACTGGACGTCAAGCACTAACGGATTTTTCGGTATCTTCATCCTACAAATATATAGGAATTTCATGTATCGCAATGATATTTCTTTCTGTAGGTAGAGGCCATTTTAACTTTCTAGAAATTCTATAGATATAAACAAATGTCCAGTTTTTATGAGTATATAACGACGCTAATTGAATCAGAAAAACATAAAATCTCAGATACAGTTTCAAAACTGCCTGCTTTTTTATTTTGTTATATAAAAAAGTTAAAAATTTCATAATCATATTTCCCTATAACCAGACCACTTAGCTTTAAGGTCATAAATTTACAAAAATAACGGATAAACGCAAAAAAGAGAGAGATAATTCAGAAGAGTTTTAGTGTAATCGAAAGATATACTGGTTTGAGTTTTAGTCAAAGCTTCTATTTCATAAAATGGCAAGCGTAAGACAGACTACAAGATATGACCTTTTTCTTTAGTGTAAATGTTGGTATTTAAGATAAAATTAAAATCCATAAGCTTAACGATGATTTTAAGTGTATCTCTAACAATACACTCACACTCACGCTCAGGAATGAGACTTATTCCAAACCCATCTATAAAGAACGTGACTGTTCTCCATAATCTTCAAACGTGATAACTGAAACGATTTTATAATATCTGCTTATCCCATAAAAAGTTCATATCGCAGCATTATCCTCGAAGCTACCGTTGTAGAGCAATTGGCCCGTCATTGCGACTGAAGTCAGGATTTTACGACTGACCTCATGTGGCCTTATCAATGGTCTCTTCCAAGCGGAAGCTTTTCGGTGATTGCTTTCAGCAAAGGTCACAGCTGGATAGTTTTGACGTGACCTCAGATTCGTATCACCCGCAATCACGAACGAATGAGATCAAGTATTTGAACGGATTGGTTTTGCTCCAACGAGAGAGAGAGAGAGAGAGAGAGAGAGAGAGAGAGAGAGAGAGAGAGAGAGAGAGAGAGAGAGAGAGAGAGGCACACATCCTTCGTTCACAATTAATATTTTCCTTTGAATAAAATCATCCTTGTATTTCTATCTATCTATCTATCTATCTATCTATCTATCTATCTATCTATCTATCTATCTATCTATCTATCTTTAAGGAAATTTGCTCTTTCAAAAAGCTATGTACTGAAAAATAAGTAAAGATAAAGTTTCTTAATTTTCTGAGAGATGTATTTCCAACTTTGTGGTCGTGCATGACAAAAAAAAGAAAGAAAATTAATTCATATTTGTTCTTAGAATACCTAATCTTATAAACAAACGAATAAATAAATAGATAAATAAATATATATATAATATATATTACATATATACATATTTAAAAAATATATATGTATATATATATACATAAGTATTCCAAACAATTAACATAATTTTATATGTGCCTTTATGCAACCCCCCCCTCTATTTAATCCAAAGCGTAGTCACTTTCGTTCCTAAAAGGAAAACCCCCGGCGATTTCGCATCGGCATTCATTCTCCCGTGTTTTGGAAGTCACTCTCCCCTAAATAGATCTCTGGAATTAAGCATTGCGTCATCGTTACAAATGAGCCCGGCTATATCAAGACCACCTCGCCTCCGCTTATGCCATTCACGGGGGGAGATAATTACCGTAATCAAGGACCCGATTACGATGGATGATCTCGATGCTTCTTCTGATCTCTTCATCCGGCTCGCGGATGAGATCAGGGATGAGAGTTCAGAGGGGTATTGAGTAGTCGGTCTGTGTGTCTCTCCATTTTCTTGTTTATGTTTCTTTGCCGTAGTTTATCTTTTCGCCTTTCGTTTGTTGGTAATTTTCATAAACAAGGATTTATTGTTTTTTTGTGTTTTTGGCTTTTTCAGATTAATTATTGTATTGATTTATATTGTTATTATATTGTTTCTACAGTTGTGGATTTGACGTCATTCTGGTGTTATGTCGATTTATTGTTATTGCAAAAGGAGAGCAATTGATTGCACTCACACACACACACGCGAGCGCGCGCGCGCACACATACACACACATACACATACATACACACGCACATATATATACAATATATATATATATATATATATATATATATATATATATATATATATATATTTTCAGTAAATTATCTTTTTGGAGTCTGTATAGTGTGTTTATCGATTTTTTGTCTTGTTGCAGGTAGATGTAAGTTGAATAATAATAATAATAATAATAATAATAATAATAATAATAATAATAATAATAATAATAAAACCCCTCACAACTGTTGTTTAAATTTCATATTTTTTTCATATAACGAAAACAAAACTCACTATACATTACGGACAAAAAGATTTTCTTGTAAGAAATTGAAATATATAAGTATATATATATGTATGTATATAATAAATATAAATATATATATATATATATATATATATATATATATATATATATATGTATGTATATATATATATTATATATACAGTATATATACGTGGATGGAGGAATATATCGTTCAACTCCAGAAGCAAATCATGAGTACAAGCTCCGATGCCAAAAAGGCTTCCCATGTATGCCGATGATCTGTAAATGTTGTGATCTTTTCTGATAAAGAATAATGAATGAACGAAGGGGAAAAAGCAGTGGGATAAAAAGGCCAGAAGGAGGAGGATTCATTACACTAATGACAAAACCAAGGCATTCTTCTTAATACAACCTTTGCCTGAGGCTCTCATAACTTAAAGTAACTGTCTCCTTTCCCGTTCTGAATTTCCTGCTACTCATCCCTCCCTGGCTTCCAGATTATACAGTCGTATTAAATTCATTTTGGTTTTCTGTAAAAGGAAACTATTGTGCCGGCTGTATCTGTCCGTCCTCTCTTTTTCCCGTCCACCCTCAGATCTTAAACGCTACTGAGGCTAGAGGGCTGCAAATTGGTATGTTGATCATCCACCCTCCAGTCATCAAACATACCAAATTGCAGCCCTCTGGCATTGATAGTTTTTATTTTATTTAAGGTTAAATTTATCCATAATCGTGCTTCTGGTAACGATATAGGACAAACCAGCACCGGGCCGTGGTTAAAGTTTCATGGGTGGCGGATCATACAGCATTATACCGAGACCACCGGAAGATAGATCTATTTTCGGTGGCCTTGATTATACGCAGTAGCGGCTGTGCAGAAAATTGATTTTTTACTTGTTTTTTAACCCTCCAGTTGCCATAAAACTTACATTGATTAGTCACAGTCATACAATAATATCCTTGCGTATCTCTGGTGTTTATTTTAAGGATGTTCGCTAAAAGTATCCTACAAAAATGTATCCTGCAGTAACAACAAATCCTTAGCTAGGGTGAACTCGAGAAGTTCATTAGGAAATCTAGAGACACGAGTCGTTCAGATTTCTTCGGATTTGGCTCTATTTCATTTATTTAATGGAAGCTTATCAGTAATTAAATTCTAGTAAAAAAATAGTACCCAACTAAATAATCATTTCCAGTTCTCTACAATTAACCGACCTTTGGTGCAATCTCAAAGTAATGAGAAATTTATTTGCTATCAGATAAAATGATTATGATCAATTATTTTACCGGTAGCAATAATTGTTGAGACGAAAGCACAAAAGTATGAAAGTATTAATTACAACTGTATTTTAATAACACTAAAAAGCTTACCCGAGCCACCTTAATAATATAAGTGATGGAAGCTTGACTTATACTACCTGGCAAATGAACAGATTGAATAAATAACTAAAAAGTACTGGGCAAATAGAGTGAAAGAGCTACAGGGACCAAAAGGTTTAAGTACCCAGGAAGACAGAGAGAGAGAGAGAGAGAGAGAGAGAGAGAGAGAGAGAGAGAGAGAGAGAGAGAGAGAGAGAGTAGCAAATTCAAGGTGAATGGACACTGTTTGTAGAAGTAATCGATGCTACAGTGATGGGCTATCTGTCTAGCTACGAGTATATGGTAATATGGCAGTGACTGATATCTTATATTTCTTCTTGGGCCATCCCATGTCAAGTGAAAATCTTTATTTAAAAATTTAAATAATATATATATATATATATATATATATATATATATATATATATATATATATATATATATATATAATATTATATGTACATATTATATATACAGTATATATAGAAATAATCAACAGACAATCACGTGTGGAACAGAACTAAATTTCTGCCTCACATCCGGATCGAACCCAGGTCTTACAATTGAAAGGCAAGGGCGCTGCCCACTAGGCCTAGTGGGCAGCGCCCTTGCCTTTCAATTGGAAGACCTGGGTTCGATCCTGATGTGAGTCAGAAATTTATACAGTATATATGTTTAATACTATCTATTACCGCGTTATTGTTAATTCTCGGTAACCAAGAACCAGGAAATGAACCGTACATTTATAAGGACGAACATCACTTGAAACATGAAACGTATAATAGTTTAAAATATCTGTCTCTGTTAATATCAGAATAGGAATGAGTTTCCATGAACGCGTGTGACGTAATTCACTCGCACTCAAGGCGCTGAAGAATCCACCAATGAGAGAACCGGTTCATGTGGATTTTCTTTCACGGAATATTAGCACCATACAATTCGGTTCTCTATCTGTCTATTTAGTCGTCACATTCTTTCACCATTCAATTACCATCCATCTTGCGCTCAGTAGCCTCCGAAGTCATATGCGGTGAAAACATATCGAGTTTTTAAGCCTGTTCTCTCGTGACCAACAACGAAGAAAGATGAGGTCACGAAAGGAAGTTCTAACAATGAAACCGGGAGATTGTGAAGACCTTGGTCTAGCAAGAATACAATGACCTGACAAGTCACTGACCTCATTCCACAACTCCTCTTGTCCTAGGTAAAGGTGACCCTAAATAAAAGACGTATTTTTATATTCGATAAAATCTGATGTTATATTTTTCCAATGTAAAATACGCAGAAATTAATTCGCAGTAAAACATGAGTGTGTTAATGACATTTAGTTTTAAAATAAATGTAAAAATTTGACATTTTCTTGAATATTAACATATGATTCGTAGGCCATTATTTTATTTTTAATACAGGTATGTGCGTAAGAATAAGCAAGAATAAAGAATATAGACGTTAGAGAATTTAAAATAAATGTCATAATGATTGAAGGTATTTTTAAGTTAAAAGCATTATTTTGCAATATGGATATATGTATAGATATAAGAGTGTGTATACTTATATAGTATATATATATATATATATATATATATATATATATATATATATATATATATATATATATATATATATATTTACAAATATCTATATATGCAATATATATATAGATGTATATACATACATACATACACACATACATACAAATATACATGTATATATATATATATATATATATATATATATATATATATATATATATATATATATATATATATATTATATATTTTCATTATATATCTTCTTTTTCGACATCCCGTCAAATCCATCCAATGGAAAAGTGGTATTTCATCCACACAAACACAAACATTCAGTTAAGAGGGCGCACTCGACCCAACAGCATTGTTTGCAAAGATCTTTGCTGCAGCTCCCAGATAAATGTTTGTGGAGAGAGAAACAGTCTTCAAGTACTGCCTTGATCATGAAAGAGGCTTGTGGGTCGATATCTTTCCCAAATCACGGCGAAAGGTGAGTATGTTCTCATGAAAAGCAACTCGCGTATCTTTTTATATAAAGACGGTTTCGACAGGAGACTGTTATATTATGTACGTTGGAATGCTAAATAGGTAAAGAAAATTATGCATATTCATTAATCTTTTAATTTATTTTTTTCTCTTTTAATGAGTGATCTCTTCTTTCTGTATTTCCCATTACCTTTTGTTACTTCTTTCTAATGAGCACCATATCCTATGGAAGCTTGTATGTCGAGTCAACGTTCCCTTTGGTGGGCTTGTTCCATATGAATAGGGTTCATCTTCTGAATAATAATAATAACACTATATGGGATAACTGCCCTCGATTTTCCAATGTTGGTTTTGGGTCTCATTATGGAAAAGGGCCACTTGGACTAGATGAATAAGGTTTATTGCCAGTTTCTTTAGAATGCTAAATCGGCAAACACTTATAAATTCTTAATAAAACAGTATTTGCTAAATATGATGAATTCCGTTGTTTATATGTAACGTGGAGTTACTGAAGCAGCAATGAGGGATTTTAGGTAGAGTCCAGGTAAAACGAGATTTTTTTTATAATATATATTAACACAATAAAGTGAATTTTTACATTTTTATTTACGGAGTGACGAAAGTTTAATGTTACAGGGAGACAAATAGGATGAGAATTGGTGCTAAATTTTACAAGGTTTTGAGAAAAACGAATCAGTGATATGAAGAAATTCCCAATGGTATAAAAGTTAACATGGTGATAAATAGCTCTTTTGTGGTATCTTCTCATTTCCACTTACTTCCTCATCTTTCTATCTTTCAATTACCGTATGAGAGAGAGAGAGAGAGAGAGAGAGAGAGAGAGAGAGAGAGAGAGAGAGAGAGAGAGAGAGAGAGAGAGAGAGAGAGAGAATATTACATCGTCCAGGTCCTCCCGTTTTGCTGGTACACGCTTCGGAAAAGGCATATTAGATAATAGGGAACTCACCAATTTGTCCCTACACCTCAATCGAACAGTGGTCATTTAGTTTGTGAGCTGAGCTCGCTGACCGCTGCGCCACGAGGTCAGAGAGAGAGAGAGAGAGAGAGAGAGAGAGAGAGAGAGAGAGAGAGAGAGAGAAGACTTAATTTAATTCCATCTTCGCATAGTGGTAAAACAGAGAGAGAGAGAGAGAGAGAGAGAGAGAGAGAGAGAGAGAGAGAGAGAGAGAGAGAGAGAGAGAGATTTAGAAAACGTAATTTAGTTTCATCTTCACACAGTGGTAAAACAGAGAGAGAGAGAGAGAGAGAGAGAGAGAGAGAGAGAGAGAGAGAGAGAGAGAGAGAGAGAGAGAGATAGCAGCCTGACTTGAGCTGAGCGTGCTGACCGCTGCATCACGAGGTCAGAGAGAGAGAGAGAGAGAGAGAGATAAAGAGAGAGAGAGAGAACATAATTTAGTTTCATCTTAGCGTAGTGGTAAACCAGAACAAAAGTTAGAGACAACGAGAGAGAAAAAAAGGTCAGAGAGAGAGAGAGAGAGAGAGAGAGAGAGAGAGAGAGAGAGAGAGAGAGAGAGAGAGAGAGAGATAGCAGCCTGACTTGATGCAGGCAATAGATCAATATAGACGCTCTACAAGATCACACAGGCAGTAGCTTCCGAATATTCTGTTTTGCAAAAGGTTTAACTAATTTCCGTCGAATTCTGTCAATTGCATAACACAGATGCGTTAATTACTTTGTACTGGCATAGGCAAATAACCATGAATAAATATATACCACACATGGTGTGCGATATGTTGGTGTATATATATATACAGTATATATAAATATTTATATATATATATATATATATATATATATATATATATATATATATATATATATATATATATATATATATATTAATTTACATTCTGCCTCTTTCCTTATCAGTAAAGTACACACCCTCTAACTAGAATATATTGCTTTGTTCCTTTTTCATATCTGACCCTACATCTGTGCTATATAAATTATGGTTGTTCTTGACATTTGATGTATGATGCAACACACACAAGATTGTATCTCATTTTTGATGACGCATTTCATTTCAAACTAATGAACATGAAAAGGAAATGAACTGTTATATTGCGTAATTTTAGAAAGGTAGATTGGCACAGAATTTTTCGTCCGGTTTTAGTACTGAATTTTGATTGGATGTCATGGTAAAATTAATTTAATTTTTAATGAAAATTCCAATTACATGTTCTTTGATTTATTATATTATATTGGACAATTTTTTTTATCATTTTGCTTATTACTTGTATGTCAATGATTCGATATTAGTAAATTTCTATGAAAATGTGCTAAATATTTCAAATTAATCTATATTGCTAAAAACAGCGCAAGTCTATAATTTACTTCACTCTTTGCATTCTGACTTAGCAGCAAATCACTAATCTACAATATGTATTGCAGGTTCTCTCACTGATGCCATGACGTAGAGTAGCTACTATTTAAATTATTTTTTGAATCTCGAACAGGAAAATAATTTTACCGTAAGGAAAGAGATGTAGATTATTCAAATGATAAGAAACAGTCTCTTGCTGATATCATGACGCAGAGTACCTACTATTTAAGTTATTTTTTAAATCGCTAAAATTAAAATAGTTTTACAGTTAAGAAAGAAACACAGGACTGTTAAACGTAATGAAATATTGTAAGTGATCTCCCAAAATTTAAGTCCACAAAAAGTGAAAAAAAGTAAAAAATACGCCGAAGTTTCTTGGGCCACCGAAAAAGATCTATCTTTCGGTGTTCTCGTTATAATGCTGTATGAGGCGCGGCCCATGAAACTTTAACCACGGGCCAGTGGTGGCCTGTCTTATATCGTTCCCAGATGCACGATTATGGCTAACTTTAACCTTAAATAGGATAAAAACTACTGAGGCAAGAGGGCTGCAATTTAGTTTGTTTGATGACTGGAGGGTGGATGAACAACATACCAATTTGCAGCCCTCTACTCTCAGAAGTTTTTAAGATCTGAGGGCGGACAGACAAAGTGCGGACGGACAGACAAAGCCGGCACAACAGTTTTCTTTGACAGAA
>NC_089761.1:37076772-37081772 GCF_040412425.1 Macrobrachium rosenbergii | reverse complement strand
TAAAATTTAAGGAGAATTCTTACGTGAAATATATGGAGAATTGTTACGTGAAATATATGGAGAATTGTTACGTGAAATATATTAAGAACTGTTACGTGAAATATATGGAGAATTGGCACGTGAAATGTATGGAGAATGGTTACGTGAAATGTACGGAGAGTTGTTACGTGAAATATGTGGAGAATTGTTACGTGAAATATATGGAGAACTGTTATGTGAATTATATGGAGAATTGTTACGTGAAATATATGGAGAATTCTTACGTGATATACATAGAGAATTCTTACGTGAAATATATAGAGAATTCTTACGTGAAGTATATGGAGAATTCTTACGTGAAATGTATGGAGAATTGTTACGTGAAATATATGGAGATCGCTGATACTACTTGGCGTGACCCTTGATCTCTGTTAGACATGAAATGCTGGCACAATACGAATATAGAAATTATTTTTGTTATGGCGTGATGATACAGATATAATACGAAATATATATATTTTCTTACTTGTTCTGTTACAGACACTGCAATATATTTGGCTTAATGTAACTTCTGACATAGATATTATGTTGGCTTTGCCTTATTGTTAATAATATTTAAAATGTTCGTTTGATGAATTACGAAAATTACTGAAATATATATATATATATATATATATATATATATATATATATATATATATATATATATATATATATATATATATATATTATTGTGTGTGTGTGTGTGTCACTAAGCCTTCATAGACGATTATTTATTTTTATTACTCGAGAGAAATTATTCTTGTGTTTTTAACTATTTTCAATATTCAATTCTCATCACACTTTGTTTACTCTCTCTCTCTCTCTCTCTCTCTCTCTCTCTCTCTCTCTCTCTCTCTCTCTCTCTCTCTCTCTCTATTTTATTACGGTTATTTGATGCTTACCCAAGAACTTTTAGAATGTGACCTATCATTCCATGTATAGACATTTCAAACCATTGGCACTTAAATGATCATATAGTCCTTTCTAATACCTTTAAATTACAAGAACAATCTATTTTCAAGTAATGCATATAAATAAAAGAATTTAACCATCCATCCACTTCGCTGTTTACAAACAGAAATATTTCTTAACCGTTACTACCTAATATGATCCTATCTAATACATTTCATTTGCAAGAATAATTTATTTTTCAAAGTCACGTATATAAATACAAGAATTTAACCATCCAGCCACCTCGCTGTTTACTAATAGAAATATTTTTAAACCATTGCTACCTAATATGATCCTGTCTAATACATTAAATTTGCAAGACTAATGTATTTTTCAAGTCACGTATATAAACACAAGAATTTAACCGTCCATCCACCTCGCTAAATGTCTACAGAGAGAAATATCTTTAAACCATTGCTACCTAATATGATGCTATCTAATGCATTTAATTTGTAAGAATCATTTATTTTTCTAAGTCACGCATATAAATACAAGAATTTAACCATCCATCCACCTCGCTTTAAAGTCTACAAAGAGAAACATTCTCATAAAATCAATTTCAGAGTCATTCCAATTAGTTAAAGATAGCTAAGTCAACAAAACGTGACATTTCTCTCACAGATTTCCTCTCCACAAAACACGCATGTGATACTCACGATGTTATACGAGATCGACCGATCCGGAGAAACAAGTCTCCTTAAGGGAATATTAACGTAACATAGCAATAAAAAAAAGAAAACGTCACACAGAAGGGGATTTGTCAGAAGGCCGTGTGCAATTCAAGTACAGATCCCACGACAACAAACTGCAACAGCAAATCATTTTGCGAGCGTACGATATCTTGGAACGGGGAAAATGTAGGTTAATACTTCATTCCAAGAACTGCCAGTCGTTGTGACATTGGCTTTCTGAGGTTGTACGTTTACATATCTCTCTCTCTCTCTCTCTCTCTCTCTCTCTCTCTCTCTCTCTCTCTCTCTCTCTCTCTCTCCTTTATATATAAATAATACTGGTAATCTTCTTAGACACGACGTTTCTTAGATGTATTCCATATAGGAAAATGAAAGATGTTTTGGTTAGAACGTGCCTCTTGGAGGACGAAACTGTTGGGTATATTCTAACCAAAACATCATTCATTTTCTATATGTAAATATATATATATATATATATATATATATATATATATATATATATATATATATATATATATATATATATACACACTTGTATATACATCTTTCTCATCGCCTCCCGTGTCCCTACTGGTAAAAGAAATCGACAAAAAAAAAACACCAAACGAAATTAAAACTGAACACAACGAAGCAGAAGCCTCTCGTAGAGGGAAACGCCTCACTTAATCACCAAGTTTTCGCTCCGGAGATAATTCCTCCTCCCCGCGGGAAGTCAGAAGCGACGCATGATTCACATTACTTGGGAAATGAATGTGACACTTCACATTACAGTGGAACCGAATGATTTATCAAGATCAAGAGAAATGGGCGGTGGTTGAAGGAAGCAGTTTGTCGTAATGAAGTCATGGTTCATAAAGGATGAAGATTTATGATTGTTTTCGTAACTGCGTCGCGCGATGAGACAGCACTTCATAATAGATGGGGTGCCGCTCGAGAATGTGGAGTGGTGGGTGATAATGGGCGCTAGTGAATAATTTAAAGGGTTTGTATTTAAGAGCTCATTATGATTTTTCTGTTTTATAAAACAGGGAAATGTGTTATTTTTTAATCGCCTCATTAGTTATGCATGAGTCGTCCAAGATATTTTTGTGAAGAAAGATAAACATCAAAGTAGAAATATTATTCAATATAAAATTACAGAGAAGAGAAGGAAAATAATGTAAAAATAGAAATAATGTAATGATTTAGTATTCAAGGTCTGATTTTGATTTTTCTGTTTATGAAACGAGAAATATGTCACTATTTCAACCTCTCCGTCAATGATTTATGAGCCATCCAAGACATCTTTGTTAAGAAGAAAGTTAAACATCAAATAGAAATAATAAAATTGAAGATAGGGGAAGTTAAATAACGTAATAATAGAATAGTTTAAATTTTTTAAATATTAATGTTGCTACCATTCAGCACATGAATAACCTTACCTACGATATAAAACAGTCCTGGTATATATTTAAATGTTTCTTTGACGAAAATGTAAAATTATATAAAAATCTCATATGAAGAAACCTTTCCTCAGAGTAATGAAAAATTATCTAAATAAAGACTAACTCTAGTTTACTTGAAACTAAGTAAACAAACTAACATGTCTTAACTATAATCGAGATATCGGAAATTTTTCGTCGTTATAAAAAAGCTAAATCGACTCTAGACATGGAAATGTTAAGAGTAAATTCTCCATCGCAATACCTTTATGCTTACGTCAGTGGCTTTAAGAATACAAAGTCGCGTTCATGTGGTAATATTTGGAATCATGAATCAGTCACGGTTAAACTCATTCCCATTCCTGTGGAGGACTAAGACGAGCTTGCAACCAAATAAAATGTTTTCTCGACACAGGTGCGTCTCTGAGAATAAAATTCAGCTGTGACGTTCATTGAATTCTCTCACGATAATTATGAATAAGCTCCGCTCTGATGCTTATTTCATCGCCTTAAAAGCGTTTCGCGGGGAACGAATCGTGATGTATTTTCCCTGTGACAGTCTGCCTCGATTATTCTGACGGTGTGTCATTGTTGCATGATGTTTTCTGAACTCTGCGTTAACTGGTGGGATTGCAGAAAATGTTTAATGATAAGTCTGTGTTATATACCAACATCTAAACCTTGTTTTTGGAGGTAATGACAATATTATGTATTGCTTATTTATTTAGTGGTAATCTGCCAATATCATACACGGATTTCTTCAGTGTTATTAATTTGTTACTGAAATTCTCCAGTAATAATAATTTGCTGCGGAAATAATTCACGACTTCTTTCATACCTGTGCTGAATGTGCCATTGTTACCAAAGTTGGGTAATTTTGGTAGTTTGCGAGGATAGAAGTTCATATATTTATAGTTTCTGAATCACAGAATGTGATTATTCTGTTTGACAGAATATACTACGTTATCTGAGAGGATTTGTTTTATTTTAGTTTAGAAAACATAACAAAGACAAAAGACTTTCCCGGATATAAAAAAAAATATAAGAATTTCCAAGGTTATTCTAGACTTTGAGAAACAACAATTTTACCTTCAGTTTGCCTTCAGCCATTCTGGCTTTTAATATTTTGTGTTACTGTTTTCTTTGAAGGCTGGCAATATTTTCCCAATGCATCATCCCATATTCCATCTTTTTTCATTTCCTTTTATATATATCTCTCTCTTTTCCTTTAGTTCCCATTTCTCAATTTATCCTACAGTCATTTTTATCGTGGGACTGCAAGGTCTAACAAATATTTCTTTTTTTTTTTATTCTCCCAGCCTTTGGAAACCTCCATGTGTGCTTTTGCTATTTAAGTATCGATTTCTCTTATGAATTTGGTTAGAAGTGCAAGCGAAGGTGACATACATTACTACCCTAGAACTATTCTCCTTGCATTTTAATAAATTTTTATCTGTTTGTTAATTGATTATTTTTTTTTTTTATATATAATAAATGGGGCCTCTTCTTACTGAATTTCCCTTGACTTCGTCTTATTTCTTCATAATGAACACCATACTCTTTGGAAGCTTGAATTTCAAGTCATTGACCTTGTTCCATATGAATAGGGGATGTTCTGAATAATAATGAATAATAATAATAATAATAATAATAATAATAAGGTAATAATAATAATTAATAATAATAATAATAGGTTGCTTGACTTGACTTTTGAATAAAGAAATAGACAAATATTTCTAATACCCTAAGATAAACTGAAAGAAATAAACAAATACATAGATAATTAAAGAAACGATAAGACTAATTAATTATCAGTTGAATATAAAATTAGCAAAGAATGGACAAATGTCCCGACCGTTTAATGACTAAAAACATAAATATATTAAAAACTTCTGAACGCACGGACCACACAACC
>NC_089761.1:37064272-37071772 GCF_040412425.1 Macrobrachium rosenbergii | reverse complement strand
GTTTATTGAGAGAGAGAGAGAGAGAGAGAGAGAGAGAGAGAGAGAGAGAGAGAGAGAGAGAGAGAGAGAGAGAGAATACTCATATTTAAAGTCTATCAAGAGAGAGAAAGAGAGAGAAATGTGGTAAATCAAAATATTTTCCACATTCAAAATAGAGGTTTTGATATTTGGAAGAGAGAGAGAGAGAGTGAGAGAGAGAGAGAGATAAATATTTATACAACAAAAATATGGGGATAATTGAGAGAGAGAGAGAGAGAGAGAGAGAGAGAGAGAGAGAGAGAGAGAGAGAGAGAGAGAGAGAGAGAGAGAGAAGGTGATAAAAAATATTTATAAAAAAAATATGGGGACAATTGAGAGAGAGAGAGAGAGAGAGAGAGAGAGAGAGAGAGAGAGAGAGAGAGAGAGAGAGAGAGAGAGAGAGAGAGAGCATTTGCTATAAGTTCAGGGAAAATTTCCCCGACCTCCGTGCGTCCGCGCCTTGTGATGGAAAGTCCAATACTGCGGAACAGTCATGAATATGAGCGAACTTTATACTGTTCTACATCCGGGGATTCCCCGATCGCTTAGCGCTCCTTGACACATGTAAAGATGGATGAAAGTAGAGAGAGAATGAGCGCTCCTTTTTTGAACACATGTAAAGATGGATGAATATATATAGAGAATGAGAATGCAGGAAGATATATATATATTATATTGTATATATATATTTTTAAGAATATATTAAATATTGATATATATATATATATATATATATATATATATATATATATATATATATATATATATATATATATATATATAGATAGATAGATAGATAGATAGATAGATAGATAGGAGATAGATAGATAGGACTTTACTGTAACAAATCCCTATATTTCGAATGGAAATATACTAAATGAATATATTAACTGCTATAAATATTCGATTTCTACGTCAAATGTTAATGATTTTATATAAAAAATTATGCAAAACTGACGACGATTCAGAACTATATACATAAATGCTCTCATTCTTGGAGCGGTTATTAGCATTGGTATTGATAAATAAAAAAAAAAATATTTCTTGTCTACGGGGAAAATAAAAATATGATTTACTTCCTCCTGCCCGATGAAGCTCTTGAAGGTAAGAGACGAATGGTAATTAACTTGATTTTATGAATAAATTACGTAGTTCAACGCCGGTAAATGAGAATCCTTAATGCCGAGGTACTAAATCACTCATTAGATTCTGCTTCTTCCTGGAAAGTCTTTTCCTTCTATTTACCGTCTGTACAGAAGGCCATCTCTCTCTCTCTCTCTTTAATTATGATTGAGATATAACGTCGTCTTTTGTCAAAAATCTGTCAATCTTTTCTCCGTGTAGTTATCAACTGTACAGAAGACTCTCTCTCTCTCTCTCTCTCTCTCTCTCTCTCTCTCTCTCTCTCTCTCTCTCTCTCACTAACTGAGATGAGGATAAACGGTAGTCTTCTGTCAGAAACCGATCAATATGCTAATACTCGTAGATAACCCCAATAATGATTAGGAAGAATTATGTTCCAAAAATATGTATCAGGTACATATAATAAAAGTGAAAACCAATACACGTAAGAGATCTTCAAAACAAGTCAAATTTACCATTTCATGACTTTTATTATTATTATTATTATTATTATTATTATTATTATTATTATTATTATTATTATTATTATTATTATTATTATTATTATTATTATTAGAACATGATACCCATTCATATGCTACAAGTTCAAAGGGGCCATTGACTTGAATTTCAAGCTTCCAAAGACTATGGTGTTCATTTGAAAGAAGTGACAATTTAATCTGAGTCAACGTAAACCCATTTTTCCCTCCTTACAAACTTCTTATGTTTCCACTCATCTCTGGCATCAAATCTGGGGAAGCTTTCACGAAGGAAGAATACCCGGAAACTTTGCAAGCCGTTTGTTTCCTTCCTCGTGGATGCTGGAGGTGAGATCTCAATCTCAGGAATGTTTATTGGGTCTTACCTCGTTCTTCTCTTCCTTGCGTCGCTTCTCAAGACGATAGAGTTGCGATAAGAGAATGTACCGGTGGACAATGTGTGTTTGTGCGTGTGTGTATATATGTGTTTGTGTATCTTTTAGTTGCATATGTAACTTTGAAATGACTTGTATTTGTAATGGAATGCAGTATAATGTATAATCTAAATTAAAGATTATTTACTTTTCATTAACAATTTAGCGCCACTCAAGAGGCCAGTGAGAAGAGAGAGAGAGAGAGAGAGAGAGAGAGAGAGAGAGAGAGAGAGAGAGAGAGAGAGAGAGAGAGAGAGAGAGAGAGAGAGAGAGTTTTTATCAGAGTTAATTGAATCCAGTAAAATAAAACTGAGCAATGTTAATGAGACTGGGGATCCTGATGTGGCTGGGTTCCCCAGAAAAGGACCCTAATTTCTGATAAGGTTTCCTGTCTTTTATGGTAGTCATTGTCTTTCCCATTAAATAAATAAATAAATAAATGAAACAACGAATATATTGACTTACAATATTGTGAGATTATTTATGGCCTGTTCGGAATATTTATGATCTGGTTATATTATTAAAAATATATATAATCGCCCTTTCAAGGATAACCAGTAATAATGTATTAACAGGGCTGACGGTAAATATTAGCAGCTGATATCACTGTAGCCTTACCAGTCACATTCAGATAAAACTGTAATAAAGCAGACATCTTTTATTCTTTTCGACTTTTTCTCACTCTTATCACGTATTATTTGTACACTTATATATTTATCTTTAACTGACACGCTTATCTACAGTATTTTAAAATAATAATAATAATAATAATAATAATAATAATAATAATAATAATAATAATAATAATAATAATAATAAATATAAAATTTTTTCTGGCAGAGTTTTAAAGGTCCTGACCTCCCCTCATGCAAATTGACAGACCTGGACAGGAACCCCGTTATTAGCACTCAGAAAACCCTAACTTTTCCCTCCCGGGCTTAGTTAGGGCGGGGGGAGGAATGAAGTTTCATCTATTGCAACATTTTTGGGATTGGAGTGTCGGAGATAAAACGCCCGGAATGGATCGTAGCGCTTTTGCGTTCGTCATCTGAGCATCTCATAAACGCAACAAATGGGGCTGGGAATGTGGAAGGCCGGACTTCCGCCCTTTGCCGTTTATTTTTATTCTATTTTACTACATTTGATGTTATCCAATTTATTCTTTTTTATTTTAGGGAGGTTTCCTCTTTTCACGTTTCGTCATCATCATTATTTTATTTCTGGGTTGATGTTATCTTTTAATTTTCTCTTTCATTCTCGTTCGTGAGATAAGCTGATTCTCGCATATATTAATATCCATATTTCACTAAACGAGTGAAACAAAATTTAAATTGTCATTATAGCAGGAAATAATCAGAGAGAGAGAGAGAGAGAGAGAGAGAGAGAGAGAGAGAGAGAGAGAGAGAGAGAGCTTTGCACATTTAATGTCATTAAAAATTTTGTTTATATATATATACATATATAATATATATATATATATATATATATATATATATATATATATATATATATATATATATATATATATATATATATATATATATATATATATATATATATATATATATAGAGAGAGAGAGAGAGAGAGAGAGAGAGAGAGAGAGAGAGAGAGAGAGAGAGACATAGTTCGGTCATCAAAATACATGAAAATATATTCAACATACTCTCGACAGTTTGATGAATGTTTATAATATCGATGATATAAATAATTACCCATAAAAATCATATAACAGTTCTAACATTTCATTTTCATAAAACCCTCAGAAGCTCTTGGAAATAAAGAAACTCACGAAAATAAAGAATAACCAGGCCTACTTCACAGCTAAAAATTCTGCTACACACGTTTATCCATTTTTTTAAATGGAGTACGATAATCAATCTTTTTCATAATCGAATATGAAATCAATTTATCTTCACTGTTTACAGAGTCTTTGATGAAACCAATGGTGTTTCGCACTTTTTTTCCGGAAGACTAAATTCATGAGGATTTTCATTGCAAAAAAAAAAAAAAATTACATTGTCACGAAATTGAATTTACTGATGATATTTTCCGTTATGGCATTTTGCCTTTTTTTATCTAAATGTTTTTCTGGGACGTTTCAGCATTTGCCAAAAATGTTGCAGTCTTTGTCATTCGCTCTTTCCATATCACTTGCACGAACGCTTCAGGGAAAATTATGCATTGCTTTGTTTTTCTAGTTCACCGAGTTCAGAGGAAATCAAGCGGTACTGATGTAATTTTTTCTTTTCTGTCCATCCATTTTATGATGGGCATTTTTTCCGCTTTCTTTTTACTCTTTTAATTGTCGCAATATGATACCATCTTACTTGGAAATGCATTCGCCCTAATTCTTTGTGCCAATAATCAAAATCTGTGGCACAGATTTATTGAAATTACCTTTGAGATAAATAAACTAGCGACTGAACTTGAATAACTCATTCGACAAAAATTAATAATCTAGTTTTTCATTGTCGACAAATGAATAACAAAAACGATTCTAATGTACGTGGGATATTCAGTAAAACTTAAATTTTTGGTGATATTTTCACCTCAAAGATTCTTCTGCTGTGACATTAAGTGTCGTCAGAGCTTCAAACATTTATCAAAAGTATTGATTTTGGTCACTATATGAAACATTTATGAGAGAGAGAGAGAGAGAGAGAGAGAGTGTGTGTTTCGACAGTTCCTGTGTCCATTTAAATATTACATTAACTTCTTGACATTATTCCCTGTTCAAGGAATCTTTGCTCAAAATTGCTTTGAATATTAAATGGACAAAATTTCTTACTATTGATTATGGTTATTTATGCTACGTCTGTTCAAAATAACTGGAGTAAAGGATGAATGCGAAGGATGAAGGATGAAAAAAAATTCTTGAAGAAATGTAGGTTACAAATCCTTTTAAGCGCATTTAAGGAATTTTTACTATCGTGCAAGAAAGGTAATATATGATGGAAAATAAGAGAATATAGATAAAATAGACTTAACATGAGATATCTTTATTTTAGTGAGTGGTTCTTCAACTTTTTACTTATCAGGTAAGCAACTTGCTGCCAAAATCTAATACGTTACGGCATGAGTTCAAAACCTATCAATAAATTGGTGTACTTAATGCATGGAAAGCCAACAACAGAGCAGGGAAGAATATTAAAATAATTGCATTTTTTGTATTTGTAAAAAAAACTGAAATAAAAAAATGCAACTGTTTATAACTGTTTTGCAAATATTACTAGTATAATTTATCCTACAAGACTTAATCACAATTTCTATAGTATAGAAAAGAGACTGAAAATATAAAGAGGACCTAAAGAAGAAATCTATTTCTCAAAATTAATATTCAGCTTAATTCTCATATGTATTCATAATTAACGGTTTAACAAGCAATGCGGATTCTCCTATTAATAACAAATGACCCTAATTACCCCTAACATATTCACAAATATTGGAAGAGGTTCAATTAAATTCATCTTGATTGAAATCGGAAGAGAGAGAGAGAGAGAGAGAGAGAGAGAGAGAGAGAGAGAGAGAGAGAGAGAGAGAGAGAGAGGAGATTTAAATAGCTTGAATCTGTTTAATTTCGTTTTCTCATTAATGCATACCCTAAAAATAAGAATATGAGAGAGAGAGAGAGAGAGAGAGAGAGAGAGAGAGAGAGAGAGAGAGAGAGAGAGAGAGTTGATTAAATAGCTTTAATTTCTTTAGCTTTGTTTTACTCATCACTGAATACCCAGACAACGCGAGTATGAGAGAGAGAGAGAGAGAGAGAGAGAGAGAGAGAGAGAGAGAGAGAGAGAGAGAGAGAGAGAGAGAGAGAGAAATGATTAAACAGCTTTAATGTGTTGGATTTCGCTTTACTCATTAACAAATACTCAAGCAATAAGAATACGTGAGAGGTTTACTAATTTCATTAAAAAACGATAAGAACTACAGGGGTTTTCAAAGATTATTTATCATTGCAAATTAGCCTGAGGGATTGGTTTCTGTATAATAATTTCCTCTTGAACAAAATATGATCGGAAATAGCTATCGACCTTTGCTGAATAAGTGATGCGTTCTGTCGTTTATATAAGTATTGCAGACACACAAACACACACACATATATATATATATATATATATATATATATATATAAGTATCTATGTCTCTATATATCTATATCTATATGTAAAATTATATATATACATAGATATATATATATATATATATATATATATATATATATATATATATATATATATATATATATATATATATATATATATATATATATATATATATATATATATGTCTATATATATATATATATATATATATATATATATAAATATATATATATGTGTGTGTGTGTGTGTGTGTGTGTTTGCATGAGATACATAGATATACATAGATATACTCACACACAGAGGGAGAGATAATCCAAAACTACTCATTAGCTTACAGCGGAAATTAACTGATATATTGTCTAAAGTCAGATCCAGGACAACTGACTTTGGACGGATCATTGATTTGTTATGATTTATTCAGGCGCCGTTTTAACCACACGACACGTTTCCAGACACCTGTGGAGTTCGGAGTTTCTGTTTGCTACATGCATAACATTAACAACGCTGAATGATTTAACACATTCTGCAACACAGGTACAACAATATGTATTATCCAGCAAGAGACGAGAAAGAATTATATAAGATAATGTCATGAATTACCAAATAATGACGATCATCATGATACTTAGCTGACATCTTTGAAGTCACCAAATCCTCGATTTAGAAAGTGAATAAAATATGAATGCTTTTCTGCTGCGCGTAATTATAAATTAAAAATTCTTTTAGGTTCCAGATATGATAAAAAGACCCTTAGTGATCGTAAAAATTAATTTTAGAATGATACTAATCTCACTTCTTGTCGAGAGGGATTTGGGGGAGTTGCGAGAAGCCAAATCACGCGGAAAAATTTCTCAGATACAACCGCCTAAAATTTAGCCAGGATTTACCACAAATTACCTAGTGTTTATAGAAGATTTTAATAACTCGTCGTGATGCAAGATTCTGACCTCGAGGACATACTGCTATTTATTTAATTATATAATATATGTATAACTGAATCACGAAAATACGGAACGTGATGAATATATAAATAAAGACAAAATCCACGATGGAAAGAGAAAAAATGGAGTGTTGCAAGGCCTTTCGACTTATAGTAGGACAGCATATGAATAAAAGTTATATTCTTCGTAAGGTGACATTTGAAATATTAGAAGTAAATGTTTGAAGGCCTCCTCTCTCTCTCTCTCTCTCTCTCTCTCTCTCTCTCTCTCTCTCTCTCTCTCTCTCTCTCTCTCTCTCTGTTACAAAAATCTTCATGTCTTTCGCATGCTACCATTAATGGGGGAAATAATATTTCTAAATCTGAGTGCGTGAATATCATTACATTCAGGGAGAAATTCTGT
>NC_089761.1:37039272-37054272 GCF_040412425.1 Macrobrachium rosenbergii | reverse complement strand
ACATGTCGATTATAGAGGCAGAATTATTATTATTATTATTATTATTATTATTATTATTATTATTATTATTATTATTATTATTATTATTATTATTATTATTATTATTATTATTATTATTATTATTGTTTATCGCGTAAGGCTATAATATACCACAGCAGAAATGACACTGATGTGTTTATGTCAGCAAACCAATAAACAGTTTTGATTCTGCCTGAAGGAAAACACGTTCTGAGAATTATCGAAGCTATGTAAGATTCTTTCAGTGTTAATATTTTTTGCTTGAATAAATAGCTTTGCTTAAAAATGAAATAAATATATTTTATTCTTTTGAATAAAAAAGTTCACTGAACATTCAGTTACCTTCTGATATAAAAAACTGCCCGTTTTAACGTAACTCTCATGATCAAGAATGATATTGTTGAAGATAAAAAAAAATCCTTTTATTTTTAAATTCTACCAAACGCCTTCACAGGTCGTTCTCACATAAAACTGATTTCTCAATTATTAAATCTTCGTGAAAAGAGTAAAACCGTGTTATCGTCTCTGTTATTCCAGGAGATTTTTTCTTTTAAATATCGAATTGTTTTCAAACGCTGCAAGGGATCGAATGCGAGTCAAACAGATACCTGCATTATTGGAGGCCTGGTCCGTTCAGTGGGATTGATTCTACCGTCATCTGTTCTCCGGGGATCAAAAGAATGACGAAATCGTTCTTTAAAATGATATTCCTCCGAACGTTGCGTGAGAAAGGAATCATCGAGGCTGAAAATTCCCTCATCATCATTGAGAGAGAGAGAGAGAGAGAGAGAGAGAGAGAGAGAGAGAGAGAGAGAGAGAGAGAGAGAGAGAGAGTTTTAGTTTCACGGCCTACTGAGTAAAGGGCATCTAATTAGCGAAGTGATTATTCTCTCGTTGATTTCGCCAATGTAAATGAATCCTTTCGATTATAAGTATTCTAGCGAGAGAGAGAGAGAGAGAGAGAGAGAGAGAGAGAGAGAGAGAGAGAGAGAGAGAGAGAGAGAGAGAGCTTTCCAGCGCACACACACACGAAATACCTTCAGCCCAGTGATCTAGATTCCATTGCAATTCCTGAGTAAGTTTTGACTCGGATCCAAATGCAGTAGTTTTCAGTACTGGATTGTCTTCTTTGGCAGGAGACGTTACTTTAAAAGTTGCACTGAAATAGGGTTATAAACTGTGTGTGTTTGTATGATTCTCAGTGTATAATATACATACAGTGTATATATATATTATGCATGTATGTATACATATACAGAACAGGTGTAATCATTTAAAGACGATTGTAGCGTGCAGCTCTCTCTGCGAAAGCAAACTGAATTCTTCTTCACTGTAGCGGAAAGAATTCACGGCTGACGACAATGATCAACACTTCTTGCATTCGCGGTCATGAACAGTGAGGAAATGAGGTTCCCTCACAAGAAGAAGAGGCAATAGAGGAAGCATAAAGGAGATATTCCGGGTAATAACCGGAATTAATGACGGCGTTATTGCTTGGCAGGAACGTCTTTCAAGGTCATTTAGTGCTTGCTTTGTTGGCCCTGCAAAAAAAAATAATGTTCTCTGAGTTCATGCCTGGAATGTCTACGATTCATAGGAATACTCGTTCCTGCGGGTTCAGTTCTGTTTCCTTCCTTAATTTTCCATGAATTTTAATCTGCTGTGTTTCAACTTGATATTGCGTACCGTCACTCTTCGTTGACAAAATCCGATGGCGGGAATAGTCTTCGTAAATTATCGTTTATCTTTGTAAATTATCTTTTATCTTTGTAAATTTTCTTTTACCTTTGTAAATTTCCTTTTATCTTTGTAAATTTTCTTTTTTTATCTTTGTAAATTGTCTTTTTTATCTGTTATTTTGTAAATGATCTTTTTATCTTTGTAAATTATCTTTTATCTTTGTAAATTATCTTTTCTCTTTGTAGATTATCGTTCATCTTTGTAAATCACCTTCTATTTTTGTCAATTATCTTTTAGTAATCTTTAGTATATTAATCTTTTATTAATTGACTTCGTTATGTTTCTGCTAACACGGATTTAATGAAGAAAAATAAATGTCATAAAAATTTGAACACTGCTCCATATCTGGCAAAAAATGGATTAATAAATGCTTCTTTTTGTCATTATAATTCTAGACGAATTTTGCTTAGTTGTTACCCTATGTGATACACGTCTCTCTCTCTCTCTCTCTCTCTCTCTCTCTCTCTCTCTCTCTCTCTCTCTCTCTCTCTTTTAACAAAAAGACTGACTAAATCCCTATTTCGTGTCGTGTATAACACGCTTTCTAAACTGGTTTCTAACAGGTGTGCTTTAGAATGGAGTGTATCTTAGCGGAAAGTTTGTTTCCTACACATCATGTAACTATATAAGCCTCGGCTCTACACTTTAACATTCATATCCACTTCCAGTAGTTTTCATATAATTTTTATTTAATCCTAAATAAGTTTTAAAGCTCAATTCGAGGAATGACGAGAATCATCTAATCTGTTTGTCCGTCTGTCTGTTTGTCTGTACACAAATACATACACACAAACGGCATGCACACGCACACACACGCACACACACACACACACACACACACACACACATATATATATATATATATATATATATATATATATATATATATATATATATATATATATATATATATATAATCACACATCATGTTCTAAGTTGACGCTGAAGGATGATATTGACAACTGCATATAACCTTGCATATGCACGGAACATGCAATTAGCAACAAAACTCATTAAGCGTTCTGCACATACTGAATATAAAAGAAGGTATGATGTTAATTCAGTAGAATGACAAATTCAATACCGTCTTTTTAAAACACTAGTAATGGTATATTATGTCTATTACGAGGACGATACGTAATGCTACTTAATTATTTTAGAATTATCCTTTGCTTTTGAAGTTCATTGTATACGCCCTACTGCAACATTGATTTATAACAATCTTGAGCAATTATTCTGATTTATTCTATATGCACAGTATCTAAATATTTCCATTTGGCATTCATATTCTCAAACGCAATTTCTTTTATTATTCTTATTTTATATTTAAACTTATATGAAGAAGTACCTCATTGAGAATGCTTCCACCACTAATTTTTCATGGACTTACATTTTCTTCCCTGGACACGCCACGAGAAACATTTTTTGCCTCTCTTAAGTCGCTTTTAAAAATTCTTCCACATTAAATGACCACGTTCCTGCATACACAAACTAGCAAGAAGCCGGGATGCCTTGTCACACTCTGTTTCCCGTCTCTCTCCCGACATCCTTATTAGCATAAATTTTCCTCTCCTTCCTTTGTCCAGCAGGACATCAAAGGCGTCGAGCAGAAACATTTGCTGGGATGCTGAAACATGTTTCCTTTTGTCTCTCTCTCTCTCTCTCTCTCTCTCTCTCTCTCTCTCTCTCTCTCTCTCCGCTATACTTTTTGTTACAGACTTATTTTGTTTAAACTTACTTTAATGTTCTATGCTTTCCAGTCTAGTTTCTGATGTCTTCCTTATCAAACTAAGGGTTATTTTAGTATTTTCAAAGTTGATAAAGATTTATAATATTAATAATTAAAACTAAAGACAATAATTATAATTGTAATAATAATAATTAATTAAAATAAAGTCCATGATAACACACACACACACACACACACACACACACACATATATATATATATATATATATATATATATATATGTAAATGATTGTGATATAAGTAAGGGTTAAAATGTATTTTCAAGGCACACACGGTTACGTGTCTATGAGACAAAATTCCCACTAATAATAATAATAATAATAATAATAATAATAATAATAAACCACTCAATCAATCCTAGTCTGCCCCACTAACTGCATACGCACTGCGAGGCTCACATGATTATTCAGGAATGATTTACGACCGTGATATGCGACTGAAAGGCGTTCTGAGAAATCGCTGAGACCAAACATGTTTACCATAGGTACGCTACTTTACATCTCTATGACAACACGTTTGAAAGGTAGTCCGGGTAACGTGTCAACCTTATCCACCTCTCTTATTGTGTTTTCTGTGATGCCGTGGGATGTGGCTTCTTATTTAACTTTCATTAGCTTTAGGGGACAGTCACAGGATGTGTCAGAATGGTGATTAGTGCTTTTAATGAATCAAGCAATTTGATGATGTTTGTGTATGTGTGTGTATATATATATATATATATATATATATATATATATATATATATATATATATATATATATATATATATATATATATATATATATATTACTAAAAGGGTCTCATTCAGACTGGATGGTATCTCATGGAGTATTTATTCAGAAAAAGTTACAAGCTTTCTTGGACAAACAGTACAAACGGTCCACATTATCAAGTATCCGTACAATGTGGATTGTTTGTCCAAGAAAAGCTTGTAACTTTTTCTGAATAAATACTCCATTAGATACCATCCAGTTTGAATGAGGTCCTTTTAGCAATTTCACTAATGCACAGAACAATTGTGTATGTGAATAAGTTAATATATATATATATATATATATATATATATATATATATATATATATATATATATATATATATATATATATATATATATATATATATATATTTATTTATACATAAACACACACATATATATTTTCATTTCTCATTTGACATTAGAGTTCAGTTCAAAGGTAATTCCTTCTTTTTAATATTCTCAATTTTATACATTTCTTTTATGCTTCACCTCCTAATGCCAGTCATTTCGAAATCTTGTAGGAGAGGATACTCAATTTTTCTTGTAAGAGAAAATACTCTATTTTTCATCACTTGAAATGTCGCCAGGAATTAACAAAAAGATGTTTTACACATGCATTTGACTACTGTCAGTCTCGCACCCTCCGGAAAGGTATTTAATTCTTCAGTATTTTTCATTTTCTTTTCAGTTAAGAGCGTTTTTCATGATATTACTCTTTATACAGAATATCGTTTTGTTCTATTTTATTTTGTCTCACACCATTTTATCGGTGTTGTCGACAGATTTTCATTTCGTTTTCATAATTTTTCTTATTCTCTCTCTCTCTCTCTCTCTCTCTCTCTCTCTCTCTCTCTCTCTCTCTCTCTCTCTCTTCCAACTATACTGTTTATCGATCCTCGATTGTACACAGGACTTCACTTACCGATTTTATCTAAACATCAATTTATATTTTCAACTGTGTTCGTCTCATTCCTCTCAGGACCACTTTTGAAATTTCATCTTGAGAGAGAGAGAGAGAGAGAGAGAGAGAGAGAGAGAGAGAGAGAGAGAGAGAGATGACGCAAATAGAGGCTCGAAATAAGTTGCGAATTTCTTATCTTATTGTTTTAATTTCTAGACGATATTGTGAATATGCATAAATATATATAAGTTCAAGCGTGCGTGCCCACGCGAATGTTTTTATTTATGATGTGTGAGCCCATGCGAGTAGTATATATACACATACAGTACATATGCATATACACACAATTATATATATATATATATATATATATATATATATATATATATATATATATATATATATATATACATATATATATATATATATATATATATATATATATATATAATATATATATTATCAGATTCAAATATATTTTAGAATGTAAACTTGACACCGTCATTTTTTATATAATAAACACTGATTTAAAATAATTAAAATGTGAGTCAAATTAACATGTGAAATATGAAAAACGGCTTATATTTCTATTTAACATTAAAAACAACGTTCGCGAGCATGCAATAAGGAGGCTAAGTCATTTCTGACGATACAAAAATCCCCACGTACATAAAGATTCGTCCAGAAATCCCTGCTTACATAAAAAAAAAAGCCAGACAAAAAAAAAATCCTGAGAAGAAATACAAGCGAGAGAATCTTCCAGCATTTGTCCTGGAAAAATAAATGGGAGACTGGAGGCAGAGAAAAAAAATACACGTTCCAAGAAAGAAGATGAAATCTCCATGGCTGATGTAAGGAAAAACTGAGGCTGGAGATTCTCAAGTATCCTTCAGGACTCGAAGGAAAGCGGTATGCGACTTTGGGCGAAGAAAGGATCTCCGAATAATGTCCACGTCATCACTGGGGAGGTAAGAGGTAAGAGGTAAGAGGGAAGAGGGAAGAGGTAAGGTCTGGTAAGATTTTTTTGTTTGGTTGACAGATTTTTTCCATCTTTATTTGCGAAGTTTTTTTTTTTTTGGTCGGATGTAATGCTATTTCTTATTTACGTGTATGCGTTTTGTTTGTTGGAAGATTTCGTACTTAGACAGTTGGTTTTCTTTTTCACAACAACAACAACAACAACAACAACAACAACAATAATAATAATAATAATAATAATAATAATAATAATAATAATAATAATAATAATATAGGTAGTACATCCTCTTTCACTCATGTAGTATTGAAGGTGAATACTACGGGTTTTACTTTTGTGTAATAATAATAATAATAATAATAATAATAATAATAATAATAATAATAATAATAATAATAATAATAATAATGACAGGAAAATTATAATGCTTTGCTGTAATACGTAGATAGGTAAATAAACTTTGCTCACAGCGCAACGTAAGGGGAAAAATATCAAGCTAGTTTTCACGCCACAATAAAATTTTTTGAGAGCGCTATCCACCCCAGAAAAGAATACACAAATTTATATGACGCTGGTTTAAGAAATAGCTAATGTACCTAGTCTATAATAATGAAGATTATGTAAGGGATGGTCGAGACACCGAGTCCCTTACCTACTTAACACGCACTGCTATGAACCTTAGATCAAAGTATGCAGTATTTTATTGCCTTGGAGATATCACAAAGGGATAGAGTATCTTGTAATTTTAACGTTTACGTTCCTAAGACTTTCCCCAAACAATTCACTTCGTGGAGATTATTTCTGGTGCAGTCAATGCACTGAAATTTTCTTATTGAATTGTCACTTAAGAAATACATTAAAAACTCACTGAATGTCTATCAAAGAGGCATGCGAAGAAAGCTAACACATATTAAACACGTTTTATGAATGAGAACAGTACTCCGCTGAAAACGTAACTAAAGAGTTAAAACACTTAAATTAATCCTAATTTTGGATAATAGATTGCAGGCGAGCTTAGTTATCGTACAATGGCAACTACGGTAAGTTGCCAAAGTAAAATGATAAAACTTTCAATCAGCAGCGAGATTTTTTTTTCTTATTTTTCTGTTCTTCTGAGCCACCTTCTTACAGTTTTATTTGACCTGGGCTACATAAGATCATCAGGCTGACTAACCCATTAGCTTTTGCAAACAAAAATGGATCGGTCACACCCATATGTGTGTGTGTGTGTGATACAAACAACACGTTCTCTATGGTAACTAAGCTATTTGTTTGTTAATTATCTGAGGCAAACGGGAAAATTGGCTGTCTCTGGGGGGTTAATTACATTAAACACCAGGCAAATGAAGACATAACAACAGGGCTGGAATGAAGGATTCAATATGAATTCAGATTTGGAAACGAGGGGCCTTGATGAGCAATCACCTGACATAATTAGTCCGAAATATTTGCTGTCCGAAATATTGCAAGATATTATATATATATATATATATATATATATATATATATATATATATATATATATATATATATATATATATATATATACATACATACATACACACACACACACACACACACATATATATATATATATATATATATATATATATATATATACTGTATATATATCTATATATATAGATAGATAGTAGCTATAACAAGGGGGCATCCAGGAACAGGCAGCACGTATGTAAAAAAACAGTTTATTTTGCCGACGGCGTGTCGCAATATCTCATTGCATCTTCAAGGCTGTAATTTACAAAAATTTAACTTAAAATCTTATATAAAAACAAAATAAAATAACAGGAGTATATGCACACAACACATATATATGTATAAAATATACATACATATATATGTATATACATATATATATATATATATATATATATATATATATATATATATATATATATATATATATATATATATATATATATATATATATATATATATATATATATATATATATATATATATATATATGTGTGTGTGTGTGTGTGTGTGTGTGTGTGTTCGTGTGTGTGTGTGTGCATATACCCCTGCGTAACTATTTTCATAACCATGAGCCCCTCTTCAAAATAAGTAAAAGTAAATGATGCATTGATTTATATTGTATACTATATTTGATATTATCAGAATAATAGGAAATGCATTTTACTTTTATCTTGTTTAATTATACAGAGGCATGTGTATTTCATTAAATGAACTGATTACAATACAAAAAAAAGATATTTTATGTCTATTTCTTATTTCAAAAACAGCTGAAAAGCTGCAATTCTTTTATGTCCAATCTTACATTGATATTTTCTTTTTCAAGTCAAATTTTTAAACATTTACAAACTCTAAAGTATAAAGTATATTGATAATGAACAATTACTTCCACTGTATTTACAACCATGTTTATGCTTTATGTAATTTCTTAAATAACCTGAGTTTCTCATTGACTCATAAATAATTTCTTAAATAATTTCATATATTTCAGAAGTTTCTCTTTTAATCCTAAATAATTTCTTAAATAATTTCTTCAATGGCCTGAGTTTGTAATGCAATCGTAAATATTATCTTAACTAATTTCTTAAATAATATCTTTAAAAACCTGATTTCCTCATTTAATCTTAAAAAAATTTCCTATACAATTTTTTTTTTTTAAACCTGATTTCCTCATTTAATCTTAAATAGTTTCCTATACAATTTCGTAAATAGCCCGAGTTTGTCATTTAATCTTAAATAATTTCCTATACAATTTCGTAAATAGCCTAAGTTTTTCATTTCGTCTTAAATAATTTCCTATACAATTTCTTAAATAACCTGAGTTTGTCATTTGATCTTAAAATATTTCCTAGACAATTTCTTAAATAACCTGATTTTCCCATTTAATCTTAAATAATTTTCAATACAATTTCTTAAATGACCTGAGTTTCTCATTTAATCTTAAATAACGTAAATAGCCTATACAATTTAATAACTTCCTATAAATAAAGCCTGAGTTTCTCATTTAATCTTAAATCATTTCCTGTACAATTTCGTATACAGCCTGAGTTTGTCATTTAATCTTAAATAATTTCCTATACAATTTGGTAAATAGCCTGAGTTTCTCATTTAACCTTAAATAATTTCCTATACAATTTCGTAAATAACACGAGTTTCTCATTTAATCTTAAATAATTTCCTATACAATTTCGTAAATAGCCTGAGTTTCTCATTTAATCTAAAATAATTTCCTATACAATTTCGTAAATAGCCTGAGTTTCTTATTTAATCTTAAATAATTTCCTATACAATTTCGGAAATAGCCTGCGTTTCTCATTTAATCTTAAATAATTTCCTATACAATTTCGTAAATAACACGAGTTTCTCATTTAATCTTAAATAATTTCCTATACAATTTCGTAAACAGCCTGAGTTTCTCATGTAATCTTAAATAATTTCCTGTACAATTTCGTACATAACATGAGTTTTCACTTAATCTTCAATAATTTCCTATACAATTTCTTAAATGACCTGAGTTTGTCATTTAATCTTATATAATTTCCTATCCAATTTGGTAAATGGCCTGATTTTTCCATTTAATCTTATATAATTTTTTGTACAATTTCGTAAATAACACGAGTTTTTCATTTAATCTTCAATAATTTCTTATACAATTTCTTAAATGACCTGAGTTTGTCATTTAATCTTAAATAATTTCCTATACAATTTCGTAAACAGCCTGATTTTTCCATTTAATCTTAAATAATTTCTTGTACAATTTCGTAAATAACACGAGTTTTTCATTTAATCTTCAATAATTTCCTATACAGTTTCTTAAATCACCCGAGTTTGTCATTTAATCTTAAATAATTTCCTATACAATTTCGTAAACAGCCTGAGTTTCTCATTTAATCTCAAACAATTTCTAGAGTGGAACAAATGTGTCTATGCAGTGCGTGTCTTGACGAGTGCATCCCCTAAAATCTTGTTACGAATAATTTGCAAGCAACTTTTTGCATAATGAATGCAATTACTGTCGCCATTAATGCAATGAGTTATTAAATTCGGGAGAGTAATTAATGTTTCATGTTGTTAAGCAGTCTCCAGGGTGCTTCTTGTAATGGATTGTACATTATTTGGTGACGAGAGAAATATATGCGTGGTAAGACCCAAATACGGGAATTTCGCACGAATGATTATAAAAGAACATACACACACACACATATGTATGTATAAATATATACATACACAAACATATATATATATATATATATATATATATATATATATATATATATATATATATATATATATATATATATATATATATATATATAAATATATACATATGTATATATATTTTGGAACTAATCAACATGTGAGCACGCATCCCACAGAAATATATCTCTTCATTACATCGGAATCAGAATCCAGGTCTCTCAAATGAGAGAGAGAGAGAGAGAGAGAGAGAGAGAGAGAGAGAGAGAGAGAGAGAGAGAGAGAGAGAGAGAGAGAGAGAGAGAGAGAGAGAGAAGTTAATACCATAATAATCTTAGTAATTAGCAGAGGTGTGAGTCACTTACTGATAAAACTGAAAGCTTCTCTCTCTCTCTCTCTCTCTCTCTCTCTCTCTCTCTCTCTCTCTCTCTCTCTCACATGAAAGCATCCGCGTCAAAGTCTCCAGACTTCTAAAACATGGCCGTCTTCCATTTTCAACATTCATAAGCAATACACATAAACTCAAAACTTTCAAATTCCAGGCATGGCCAAACGTCCATCCGACCATGTCGCTTAAAGGAGACGGGAATGGTCGCATTATAGCGACCACGTCTGCACCGTTATCTGTTGACATTATATATTGTGATAGCGTCCACCTCACAAATAATGTTTTATGACAGTCCGGTTATGGGAAGGAGGTGAAAATATTGGTGATCATTCCGTATTGGTTAAAGTCGTGTGTGAGTGGGCGTGTATATTTGTATATTTGTATATTTGTATTTCCATTAATAATTTTCTTTTTTTTATTATTTAGAGATTCCTCATCAAGGGGAAGAACAAAGAGAAAGCTTCTCTTAGTATATCCAATGAAGAGTCATATATATATATATATATATATATATATATATATATATATATATATATACATATATATATATATATATATATATATATATATATATATATATATATATATATATATATATATATATATATATATATATATATATATATATATATATATATATATATACAACATCCGCACCCACCTTCGCAGACCTTTCCACGCGCAATAAACCCTGTCAGAAATTAAAGAAAAACAAATAATACCACCAAAGACTCCCACTTACTAAAGAAGAGGTCAATAATCATAATAACTGCGTCGTCAGTGAAATTACCTGAAGGCAGGCCACATCGCTAAGCAGGATAATCTTCAACTGATAATTTCATCTGAAGCTAAGTGCTATTAGAAGCGATGGATGAGGATACACATCTATTTATCTTTACACTTTATTTATGCCTTTCTTTTTCCTCGACAAGAGTTTTCATTAGAGAGAGTCCAAGATCAAGGAGAGAGAGAGAGAGAGAGAGAGAGAGAGAGAGAGAGAGAGAGAGAGAGAGAGAGAGAGAGAGTTGATTCCTTTCAAAATGTGTGGACATTTTATATTACAGTATATAAACTTCGCAATCACTTTAGAGAGAGAGAGAGAGAGAGAGAGAGAGAGAGAGAGAGAGAGAGAGAGAGAGAGAGAGAAAGAGAGAGAGAGAGAGAGAGAGAGTTTAATCCTTTCAAAATGTGTGGACATTTTATATTACAGTATATAAACTTCGCAATCACTTGAGAGAGAGAGAGAGAGAGAGAGAGAGAGAGAGAGAGAGAGAGAGAGAGAGAGAGAGAGAGAGAGACACCTTTCAAAATGTGTGGACATTTTATATTACAGTATACTATAAACTTGGCAATCAGTTTAAAGTAATGTTAAGATAAATACTTACATAGTTATTTATGTTTGTATTTCGCTATATTCCCAGCGAAATCTTCCACACTACAAGGAAATCTACATAACGAGAAACAAACTTAACAAAAGACAATGCAGAAACGAAAACGGTGGTCGGCCATTACGCATGCGCATAAATATGACTGTTTCTTCCATAATAAACGTCGAGAGTTTGTTTTCCAAACCGAGAAAGTCCATTTGAGTTATTTGAGTGTATTACCCCCGACGTCTCTGGTGCATTTCTACGCTTAAAAGAAAAAAACCCGAATGAAAACATTCGTTATTTTGAAGTCTGGAACGTCGATTAACTCTCGCTATCGTCTGTCGGGGCAAGGGCAAAGGGAAACTCTTTTGGCGAAGTCTGAAAGAAGTGAAGTTTTTCATTCACCGGCTGCAGTTTAAAAGGGTTTTCGGGAGGTTACGTTCATTCTCACTGGGCTGAAATTGTTATACAGCATTTCGTGTGAATGATTTCTCTTAGCTCTTTTTGTTTATTCCGCTCTTCATTTGTTTTTAGTGGTTTGTGTGTATAACAATGTCGTCAGTTTATATATATATATATATATATATATATATATATATATATATATATATATATATATATATATATATATATATATATACATATATATAATATATATATGAATGTCTTTTACTGTAATATAACAGTATAATGTGAAAATAAAAAGGTCTATCAAACACTGTTTGAACGTTGCAATGTTCAAACATTGCATATATATATACATATATATATATATATATATATATATATATATATATATATATATATATATATATATATATATATATATATATATATATATATACTGTATATATATAATTTGTGTGTGTGTGCAATTACAATACGTACCAACCAATATAAACAAATAATGAGCTGATGGAACCTGCAAAGGATACCGAGTACATAAAAGTCAAATAGCAATTTCAACCAAGTGAGAATAAACGTAACCTCGGCCAAAAGACCTTTTAAACTGCAGCCAGTGAATGAAAAACTTCACTTCTTTCAGACTTCCCCAAAAGAGTTTCTCTGCCTTTGCCCCGACAGACGATAGCGAGAGTTAATCGACGTTCCAGACTTCAAAATAACGTGTTTTTATTCTAAATTTTGTGTGTTTTTTTGTGTATTTTAAGCATAGCAATGCATCTGAGCCGTCGGGGTAATACACTCAAATAACTCAAATGGACTTCCTCGCCTGGGAAAGCAAACATTTTTTTTTTTTCTTTTTTGTCGAGTTTGTTTCTCGTTATATAAAAAGTCATTGTGTTTTGAAAGAGCTTTCTGAATGCGCCTGTTCTTTACGGAGGCAGCTTTACTAAGGCCAGGTGGTTCATTTTAGCTTAATGCTGTGACAACAGTTACAATTCTAAGCCTACTCTAACATCATGACATGTATATCAATTCTACATTTAATTTTCAGATTACTTTCGAATACGTTTAATTACTGAGTAATTTCAGTATTTTATTGCTTTGGTTTATATTTTATGAGGGTAACTAAAGCTCTTCGTTGGGAGAGTCGGTAGCGCTGAGGAATAGCACTCGCTAGGCCCGAGTTCGAGTCTCCGGCCGGCTGATGAAGAGTTAGAGGAATTTATTTCTGGTGATAGTAATTCATTTCTCGCTATAATGTGGTTCGGATTCCACCATAAGCAGTAAGTCCCGTTGCTAAGTAACCAATTGGTTCTTAGCCACGTAAAATAAATCTAATCCTTCGGGCCAGCCCTAGGAGAGCTGTTAATCAGCTCAGTGGTCCGGTAAAACTAATGTATACTTAACTTAATATAATAACTGGACTTATTTTACAGATATGATCTTCAAATTAAATAAAAGACACCCTTGCACAAATACGTCCCTATTTGTGTAAGTGTGTGTAAATTACTTTCTTTAAACTTTACAAAAATATACCTATCTACAAGGCTTCTCACATCCGAGAAATTTATAGGGACGTAAAAATCTATTGATTATTTTATGTCTATGTATAACTTTCTCAAGCCTTGAATTTTAAAAATGTATCGAGCAATCATGATAACAAGTTAATTAACAGATAATTTCATCAGGCAATCTCATCAGAAGCTCTTCTTCGAAAATCCCATCAAATCTTCTCAAATATCTATTTACAGCGCAGCATTGAGTCCCAATTAATGCACAAGTGATTACCCCGGGCTCCTAATTAAAAACATCAGTGGCTCTCTCTCTCTCTCTCTCTCTCTCTCTCTCTCTCTCTCTCTCTCTCTCTCTCTCTCTCTCTCTCTCCATTTGATTTTGATCTTCGAACTGCGAATCGAGAACTGAAAGCCTCACCTGAAGAGAACTCTCACCTGTTGAAGGATTTTATAATTGCTTTCTTCGCCTGTGCATGCACGCAATAAGAAAATTAATTATAATTCTCCCGAGACAAGTATCTCCTAATTACTTTCTTCAATTGTGCATGCACGCAATAAGGAAATTAATTATATTTCTTGGGAGTGAAGTATCTCCTACTTTCTTCAATTGTCCGTGCACGCAGTCGGTGAAAGCAGTGTATTTCGTAGTTTCTTTGATTGTGCTTGCAAGCACTGAGGATTAATAAGACAATATTCACTAACAGATAGAATAAAAAAGATGGACTCAATCCTTCTGATCAGCTTTCAATACCTTCCACATCCACAAAAAGGGTTAATAAGACTTCTTCATTTCATCGATCACACTAGTCGTGACTCGGCTTAATTTCGGCCCTTCAGCTATAAACATGTTTATTTAATGGAATGTTTACAGGTACCAAAAGAACTTTCCTTTTCCAAGAATTCATATCTTATTTTAAGGGATCGGTTTATCGCTCCTACTGTGTTCGTTCAAAACTTTTCATCTTTCTCAATAGTTTTCATCATATT
>NC_089761.1:37029272-37034272 GCF_040412425.1 Macrobrachium rosenbergii | reverse complement strand
GAAGAGATAAAAGAAGAAAGAGCACGAATATTCTGAAAACTTCATTCCAAACAAATCAGGATAAACCCAAACTAAGAATGAAATGCAAAGGAGAAAAACGCTGATTGCAACGTGGACATTCGCCTCTCAAAATGAAACCAGAGAGAAAAACCAACAACAGAGAATAATGTAGCGACTCTAATTCTATATCATCCTCTTTAATTTTCCCTTATTCCGGGAAAATAAATCCTGGGAAATAACCAACGCCAGGAAAAAAATCTATGATCGATCCCGAGAAATATTGGCCGGTCAGACTTCATAATCGCTTGACTCAGACACGTCAAATGGTGTAATTGCCTCTTTCGTTATCAAGGGAGCAAAGAGAGTTGTTTGGGACTGGTTCGTGTCCTTTTTTGAGGAGCTGTTTATGTATCAGATGAATTTCTTTTAATTATAATTGCTATGTATGATATTGAATATTATCTGCGGTTCACTAATATTTCAAAAGTTATTGAAATTCGTCGAATGTTTATATAACTATATATATGTATATACATAATATATATATGCATGGATATATTAATATAATATATATAGATACACACTATACAGTATATACATATATATGTATGTATATATATATATATATATATATATATATATATATATATATATATATATATATATATATATATATATATATATATATACAGATACATACAACCACCACGTCTCATTTACAGTTTCTGCGAAGGGAAACCTCCAAAACAAAAAGGTAATTACAGTAAAAGATTACTTTTCCAGAAAAGAAAACCGCATTCAAATTTCCGAAGTATTTTGCAACTGCCATGAATTCCCTTCCGGCAATGACAAACTTTACATCGAAACCGGAAATGGAAATAAAATTCTTTCTCTTTTTTTTTCCTGAGGAAATTTAAAGAAGAAAAGTTAACAGAAGAGGAAAACTTACTTTCTGTCCTCGCGCTCGGGAAGGTTGGCAGATGACCTGCAAAAGAAATTGTGAATTTTTAATAATATGGTATTTTATAAATTATGTTAAAATTTGGGCTGTTTAACCAATTTATAGTTTAAATATTGTTTGCTGCGTAATTTTATAATTGATTTTAAAATAGGTATATTTATCTGAATTGCAATTAAAATACTGTTTAATGAGACCGTTAAATATGATTTTCGAGTCCATTTGAACATTAATTTATTTGTTTCTTAGGCTACAAAAAAAAACAGTTGATAAATATAAGATGGAATCCTTTTTCCCATTTTCAGTAAGCAAAAGAAATCGACAGAAAAATATCCCAACATTGAGAGAGAGAGAGAGAGAGAGAGAGAGAGAGAGAGAGAGAGAGAGAGAGAGAGAGAGAGAGAGCAGGAGATGCAATAGAATCATACCGGGCAATCACCGGACATAATGACAGCAGTATTGGCCCTCCCGAAACACCATTGCGGGCCATTTGTGTCGGTTTTCGGGTTGACCTGAAAATTAGGTCGGCGACGAAAAGTTTTTGCCATAAATGGATAAAGTGAGAGGACAATTTCAGAAAAGTGCTGACGTCGACGGAGTTCGCTAATTTCAGACTACGCGAGTGATTGGATTTGGTCAAGGACTGAATGGTTTCTTGATATTTTTCGATTTAACTGAATTATTTAGATTTAATAAAGAACTTTTTTTTTAAATTGTATTTATAAATGCAGAGTTTTTAGGTAAACAATGAATAATTCTGCATTCAGTATTGTCGTGTAAAATAAATTACATATATATATATATATATATAGTATATGAATGTATGTATGTGCCTATAATTATATACATATATATATATATATATATATATATATATATATATATATATATATTATATATATATATATATATATATATATATATATATATATATATATATATATATATATATATATATATATATATATATATATTCCTGTATACAGAAGATGGATAAGTAGCTAAATGAAATGACGATTTCATTACATATACTTTTGGAAGCTCCAACCTATGAAGATACTGTTAAGCCAACCTTAACACGCGTGACGCGAAGATATTAATCTCTACATCATCATTCACTGACTGATCATAACATTCCACATCGTGGTGGGATACCGAACAAGCACTACATCGAGAATATATATAAAAAAATGTAAATATATGTCAGGAATATGTAAATTTACAAGAAATAAAAAAAAAATGTTTACGCACAAGCAGAGCCGCCACAATTATGGTCAGTAATTGCCTATCAGCGTTCCTTTGTGTTTAATGGCGCGTGTTCCTTTGCGGTCTTCGTGTCCAAGTTCAAAGGGCCCATTAAAACGTTTTAACCATGGTGCTACATCTCACTCGGCAATGTTTTTTTTTTTTTTTTAATCAAACGTTTCAACTTGGATTTCAAGTGTTTCGCCATATAGCAAAGTTACCATCTGCATCGTTTTTCAATCAAGGGTTACGATGAGGTTCACAAAGGTTCGACTCTGAAACTTTGGGGTTTATAAAGTTCTAACTAGAAAGTCGTATCTGTTGCAAACTATTTGAGTATATAATTCGAGTTAGCTCAAAGCTCCCATCTGCGTAGTTTTTTAATCAAACGCTACAGTGAGGTTCACAAAGGTTCAACTTGACAAAATGGCGTTTATAAAGAATTAACCGCGAAACAGCAACCGTTGCAAAAGTGTTTATAAAGATCTAACTAGAAAGTAACTACAAAATAGTATCTGTTGCAAAACTATTTGAGTAAATAGTTCGAGTCAGCTCAAAGTTCCCATCTGCAAAGTTTTTCAATCAAACACAACAATGAGGTTCACAAAGGTTCAACTTTGAGAAAATGGCGTTTATAAAGAATTAACCATAAAATAGTATCCGTTGTAAAAGTAGCTGAGTAGATAATATGAGGTAGCTCTCAAACGCTGAACGAGAAATCATTTAACAGTAATGTTTCAGAATGACTTTAGAGAGAAAGAGCATTTATTACAACCAGTTTTTTTATAATGAAATGATCCGAGGTAGTTCTCAGAAGCTTCATCCTAAAACAACGTTCAAAGAGACACTATTTTAAATCTAAGGTTCTAAATCTGACTTTAAAATACCTGACATCCCCTAAATAACAATGTATTTATAAGAATGATTCACTACCCTTTTGGAATCTGTCGCCAAAAGAGATCCTCCCACACAACGTTCCATCAATTCCAACGTTCCAGTTTGGCCTTCATACGTTTCACTGTAAAGTGACACCTCACACAAGAATGCAAATATGAAAATGTACAAATTTAGCTTTCAAAAATATATCACCATTACTCAGCATCCTACGCAATAATGGAATCAAGTGATTTTTTTGCAGTATGACGTTACGTTGCTTCAGTGTTAAGAGAATGTCCCACGCAAGAGCACATGTATTCAAATTTTACAAAATTGGTCAAAAATGTTGCATCATACAACAAGGGCCTACATAATCAAAGCAGTCCTACTTAAACTCGAACACTTCCCCATAAGGTGATGTCCTATTGAACAAGTAAAAATTGCGCCGAAGTTTCTTCGGCGCAATCGAGTTTTCTGTACAGCGTATAATCAAGGCCACCGAAAATAGATCTATCTTTCGGTGGTCTTGGTATAATGCTGCATGAGGAGCGGCCCACGAAACTTTAACTACGGCACGGTGGTGGCCTATCCCATACCGTTGCCAGAAACACGATTATGGCTAACTTTAACCTTAAATGAAATAAAAACTAATGAGGCTAGAGGGCTGCAATTTGGTATGTTTGACGACCGGAGGGTGGATGATCAACATACCAATCTGCAGCCCTCTAGCCTCAGTAGTTTTTTAAGATCTGAGGGCGGACAGAAAATGTGCAGACAGAAAAAAATGCGGACAGAATAAAGTGCGGACAGACAGACAAAGCCGGCACAATAGTTTCCTTTTACGGACAACTAAAAATGGATTTGTCGTAATGTATCAGTGATGCTTTTAAGCTTTTCAGGATAAAGCGACATCCGGGATAATACCAATTGAAGTTTGATAGCTGAAAGTTCGTTATCGAATTTTAATGATTAATAAAGAAATTCACAATATAGAGAATTTGAGTACGACTTATAAACATCTACTCGTTGCCAAATAACACCTGTCGTTACTCAACCGCTCGCACATTTTGTTAACATGAATATTCAGAGATCAAATATTATTTGTGATCATTTATCTATGTAAATGGAAATAAAACAGCTATGGAACGTAATTTCCATAATTCCTACACATTGTTATCACGTATAAAGAGATAAATCATTTTAAAAAATAACAAATAAATAATTTAATGAATTACTGTTGCGCCGTTTCTAGTTTCATTTCAACTGAGGATATTGTGCAGTTCTTAATCCATGTCCCTTCAAATATTACAAATAAATATTTGGAACAATTCGCGAGGAGAAAAGATAAAAATTGTCCATTTGAATTTCTTTATGAAAAACAAGAGTAGTTTCAAACTAAAGCGGGGATGACTGATTAACTTCACACCTCTAAAAATGAAAAGTAAAAGTAAAATGCCTCATTTTACTTACAGCAACGCAAAACAACTGCTGTTCTCCCACCCGAAATAATATCAGGAATGACAACTATCATGTCTCACGCTGACAGAAAAGAACAATGAAAACACTACACCTTCAGCTGATAAGATTAAGTCCAACGGTCATTTAATTAAGCTGAATTGCTAGAGAGGGAATTAGGACACTTTACACGGAGAGCGAAAATGCTACGGAATTTCCCCTGCTGAAAGAGTATTCCACAGTACGCTAATTAAATGAGATAATCCAATTCAAGATGTTACTGAAGTCAGAGGAAATGAAGGTAACTAACAGAGTCATGTTTCCAGCTCTCCTATTTCTGGCTTTGCCAGTCATATTCATTCTCTCATATTACGATGTTTTGTATAAATTTTTGTGTAAGAACCATGAGCGATGATGTTGATTTTTACTTAAATGTATTAACGCTGACCTGGTCCAGTTTTCTATG
>NC_089761.1:36994272-37021772 GCF_040412425.1 Macrobrachium rosenbergii | reverse complement strand
GAAAAGAAGGGCCAACTGTATTTATAACAGGCTACAAAAGAGTGTCGTTTCAAAATTATTTCCAACGTGAAATTCTCTGCCGTCAGTGTTGCAAAATAAATTTAGTACCAAAGAATGCTTTATTTGATAGCTCTTTCCTAATTATTATTATTATTATTATTATTATTATTATTATTATTATTATTATTATTATTATTATTATTATTATTATTATTATTATTATTATTATTATTATATAAATTTAACTTACTGAGAAAGCTATCACCTAAAGCAGTCTCTGTCTTTGAGGCAGAACCCAAACCATTATGAGTAAAATTGAGGATATACAACAAATAATTTTAAAAAATATAGAAAAAATGACAACAACACTAAATTTAACAAACGTTAATTGGAGGGAAGTGTAAAATACTTACTAACAAAATAAAATACATGTAGATATAATAAAAGGGAATTACAGTTAAACATAAAATTAGTAACTGGCAACCACAGAAGCAAAATTTATTTATAGACCTTAAAAAAAAAACAATAAATAAAAAATCGGTTCCCAGCGAGCGACGAGGTTTTCAGGTCAAGCTGAAAAGTCAGCTTAACCTTACTGAAAGCTTAATAGGGCAAAACTTGATTCCTAACTCAAATTGCAAATCAGCTTTATTTGCAAGGCTGTCAAAGGGCGGACACAGATAAGGCTCATGTTTCTCGACGTAAGTAGATCGCGACAAAGATGTAAATATTTGGATACCTTTCATGTTAAATTGAGGCACCCTTTGATATTTAACCCGAATTACGAGGAATAACGTAATACGAGTTTTTCTCTCTCTCTCTCTCTCTCTCTCTCTCTCTCTCTCTCTCTCTCTCTCTCTCTTCAACTAAAATTAAGGAATGAATTTTGTTCTGAGAAATATTTGTGCCAATATTAACCGCAGCTTCTCTATCCCATTTTGTCTGTCTGTCTGTCTCCCTCCACCCTTCTCTCTCTCTCTCTCTCTCTCTCTCTCTCTCTCTCTCTCTCTCTCTCTCTCTTTCTATCACTTCAACTGAAACCAGGGAATGAATATTTGCTCTAATAAATAATTCTGCCCATGTTAATCACAGCTCTCTCTATCTCTGTCTGTCTGTCTGTCTCTCTCTCCTCTCTCCCCCCACTCTTCTAGCTCATGCAAACATTTTTTTTCGACAAATTTGATATACAGAACGATCACTTTCATTTAAAATTCAGGTCCCAAGGAACCACACAAGTAAGTGAATGTTGGCAACTGATGTCGGTAAGATGGTGAGGATCTTTGAGTCATTCAATCACGTTGCCATGTTACGATAATTATCATTAATATATGACAAGACAGGGTTGGTTACGATGCAGTATCGCAGCCGTAAGACCGCTCGTTTTTGCACGATTATTCTGTTTCATGAGGCGAAAAACGCCTCAGATCTGATATATAGCTGTCTGCATTGTTATTCAGCCTTTTCCTATACATATCCTCTTTTCAAAGATGATAAATAACATAAGATACGATGCGAGAATAATTATGGGAGTTTGGCTTGATGTCCAGTCAAGCTTAGACTCGTGTTGGCGTCCTGGCGTGGGAAATCGAGTCTGATATAAGGGCGATTATACGGTCATTAAGGCTCGATATTCGACTCTACAAGCCCACGTGCAACACATCCTTAGCAAACGATAGGCTGCTACTACTACGTCTCTATCCAAATATTGCGAAATGTCATGTATCTGTTTATTTCCTAGGGTTTTAACCTCTGTATGATGTCGAAAGATAATGATTTTGTAGAAATTAAAGCTAGAGGTTTCCCCTAACAAGAAAAAGTTTAACTTTTAATGAAAAACCGGTGGCCGGAATAACCCAGATCTTTGATACATTAAAACAAAGGATAATAGAAGTAAGTTGATATATATGATGCATAGGGTAGTCTTACAATGGCGTATTTTCTGCACAATTGAGAAATACGCACTTGAGTTTTGTAGGTAGGGATATGGCAACGGGCTGAGGCGACTCTGTGTCAGAGTTAGGAATCAGGACTACCAACGGGTTTTATAAGTAAATTCAACCAACGCCAGCAAAACAGACAACATAATCACATAGGAACATAAAATTTAGATTATTTATGTATTTACAATTAACGTTTGTAGTGAACATGACTGCCAATATGTAACTCGTGGAGGTTTACCAAGATGTCTTGTAGGTAAAATGATGTTGGCAATCCTTACTAGTGAGGTATTTCCGTTTAAAGGTCCTTTTTTTTTTTATCTTAAAGGTCTCTGAATTTGCCTGCGTGAACTGATTGATTTTTCGATTTCCTCAATGCAAAGTTTATCAAAATAAGACAACTGTTCTATATTCTTAGCATACTGATACTAAACAACGTATAATAGATTAAAAATTACAATTTAACGAACAATTCCAGACAGCTGATTTTGGAAGCCCTGTCGGCACTGAGTGAGGAGTAGTGTTTTTGGTTACGTGAAAGTATGAAGATTCCATTGATACTAATGGGATAAACTAATGGTTGAAACCTTATATAAGTTGCCTGTAATACGTTCAACCCTATACTGGAGTTAGAAGGTGAATTCTGAACGCATACATCAGGGAAATAAGAAGCACCCCTGATGACTAGGATAGGAAAAAAGTAACTGGTAACTGAGGTTGAGGCGGGAGACTCTATAAAACATTAATATCCCTTGTTAATTTGAATTTTAACCCCTGCACACAAATAGCATACAAAAAAGAAACGTTTATATCTTGAGTCTGGAAGCCGATGTTCGCGGCATATTTAAACAAAATTTAAGGCTATTCGATTTAAATTTAGTATGAGGAAACTGGCAACGAGCTGATGCTTTATACTCTTCTCTTTCTACTTACGTCTAAGTTTCCATTTTTGTAGATAGGTGGCAGCACCATCCAGACCCTACATGAAGACATTTCAAATGCCATGGCCAATAGGTGCTAAGGTCATTGCAATTGCTATTTTTTCAGAATACCTACATTCTATTATATTCAAATTCATTATATTTATTCGGTATACAGGTACACGTGGTATATTGAGCAAACTGCCTGTTCTTCAAAGATTTGTGTTGACAGTCTCAAATGGTGAGTTTCCTCAGGTCCAAAACACTGATGAATCTGTTTAGTCGAACTGCCATGCACCAGTTTCCTGGTTGCAATACTAAGAAAATAAAAGAAAAACTGATTCATATTAAGAGCGTGTTGAAGCAAACATATTGAATTCGACCCAGATTGATAAATCTACGAACGCCGCTGGGAGGTAAAGGGTGGCAATTGCATATTAAATTCGACCCAGATTGATAATTCTACGAACTCGGCTGGAAGGAAAGGGTGGCAACTGCTGTGTGGGCCGATGAAGAACTTTGCATTACTGCACTGAGAGTTACGACTTGCTGGAAACGAAGGCGATAACACTATAAGGCAAATATTGTGATAAGTTATATATCTACTTATTTCCTAGGAAAGCAGAGCTCGTTCTTGTCTTCATTAACGTTAAAATATCAATAATTCTAGGAACGCTGAAGGGTTCCTTCATCTCGATAGACTACATAGCCGAGCCGTTGCCATGTTCCTCCTACTGAATCTAAATCGATTAGACTTATATTTTTATTTAAATATGCCTCGAACATCGACTTTCAGATTCAACATAAAAACATTTTTATATTCTATTTGTGTTCATGAACTGAAATACAAAAGTTTCATCGGATATTAGCGTTTTATTAAGTCTCCTCACTTAAACTTAGTTACCAGTTAAGCTTTTCAAATGCAAGTCATCAAGACGTTTCATATTTCTTTAAAATATACTCGCAGAATTCCCTTTCTAACTGCAACATAGGGTTGAAAGTATGACCGGCAACTTGTATAAAGTTTTAATAATTAATTTATAAGTATCTGGTTCAGTAAATCACGTTTCCACAACCACAACTACAGAGGATCCCCATTTGGTGCTGAGAGGGTTGTCACAATCAACTACTGGAACTGTGGGTAGGCTACATTATGTATTTATTATTCTAATAATCTCTGGTTAGTTCTGTATAATTAAAATATAGATGGATCTTCTTATTTTAATCAAAGTTACAATGAGGAAATTGGAAAAAGACATTATTCAAAAGCAAACTCGGAGATGTTTAAACTTGAGGGCAGCTCACCCGCAAGAACTGCCAACATAATGTTCCTTACAAGGCAGAGTAAGATACTCTTACATGATAGATATTGAGTCACGGTCATTACGAACATAAATAACTAGATATAATATTTCTGAATATTACGTTTTTAGATGACTATACTGGCTTTCTTTTCGACTATATTGAAATAAACTTAAACTTCAACGTTGGTAGATCTAACTCCTCACTACTCGTTGCCATATTCCAACCCACGAAGCACAATCCCATATTTCTTAATTCTACTCAAAATACGCTCTTGAAAGTCTAAACTGCAACTCATATATGTCAATTTACTTCTGGTATCCTTTATTTTAACGTCTCAAAATTCTAGGTTATTTTGGATATTGGCTTTTCATCAAAAGTTAGGCCCGTTCATATGGTTTCTAGTTAGTCCCAAAGGTTTACATTTTTGCAACCAGATGGCAGCAGCATCCAGATACTGTTTTCAGCGAGCAACCGTATTACACCACAAAGTTTTAACGTTATGTTGCTTACAGGTACAAAACACCGATGAATCTTCCTATCTGAACTGTTATCTATTAGTTTATTGGGTGTAAAATGAATAAAATAAGGATATTCATATGAAGAGTATATTGAAGCAACCATATCGATTCCGATCCATTAGTAAATCTGCGGAATCCACCGGTCCGGTGAGGAACTTTGCATCACCACTTCACTGAGTGTTATATGACTTGCCGAATCAAAAGCGATGTTACTGTTAACCAAATGTTGCGAAAGGTCTTATATCGATTTATTACCCAGGTTTTTAAGGTTCTGTAAATTCGAAAATGTCATATGTTGCGGTAAAGACTAGGAGTATCTGCCAAGGAACCAATGAGGCTTCAGTTTAATGAGCTCAGAAACAGTGGTTAAAACGCATTATTTTTCTACACTTGAATGAACTTGCTCAAGAAAACATGATTGTGCACTTGCATATAGAATACATGTAAATGAATCAAACTGTCAGAGAATGTTCATCTCCGTAATAATAATAATAATAATAATAATAATAATAATAATAATAATAATAATTTAGAAGGCGACCCCCTATGAGGCAAACGTCGAAGAAAAGAATGGCATTCTGTATAACGCTGAGCTTATATTTTGCCTTCTCAACTTGGCGTTCAAGTTTCCGAAGTTCATTTACACCCAAAACCGAGTTTACCATAGATGGGGGAGGATTTTTCATTAGCCTGTCATAATCCCGGAAGCTCTGCTATTATTTTCACCTTCCAAACACCCTCATAAAAGTAGGCTTATTCATATGCAAGAAAATTTCGGTGCTACCTTGGCTTGTTATCTATGCGTCACCTACTCCTGTGTGCTAGTACTAAACACCGTATGGTAAATGTAAAATAGACGGCCGCACGAAGACATCGTTTATTAATATAATTTGTCGACCACACAATATATAAATGGGTGTATATAATGTTGTGATCCCAGAGGGGTTAGTACTAAACACGGCGTCCAAATGAGATTCCGCCATGTTCAGTACTAAAACCTCGGAGTAGCATCAAAATCTCTCTCTCTCTCTCTCTCTCTCTCTCTCTCTCTCTCTCTCTCTCTCTCTCTCTCTCATAATCTTCCCCCTTCTCTACCAAAACAAATAACGGGCTATTTCATATACATGAAAACAATTCTAATAAAATGTTGCCCTCTCTCTCTCGCTTTCGTGTTGACTAGCATTTTCCCTTTATAGCTAGTCTCAAGAAACATAGGTCTAGGCCTAATTCCAGTTTTGTCAATCTTAACCAGTGAACATGGCTGATTTGCATTAGGAATCGAAGTGAAGATATTACATACTGTATATGCTCTTTTATTGCTAGAATTATCCTTGTGGTTCATTCAGTCATGCAAAATCCTCTCCTCCCAGTCTATCTGTCTCTTTCTCTGTCTGTCTGTCTGTCTCTCTCTCTCTCTCAAAGAACTGGCCCCTTCCTTAGCTCGACAAATAATAGGACCGTTTTATGTACATGCAAAATATATTTCAATAAAATGTTCGTCTCTGTCTCTCGTGGTGACTGGTATATCACCTTTATAGTTATTAACCAAACATAGGCCTAGCCCTACTTTCAATCTTACCAGTCTTAACCAGTCAAATATGGTTTACATGCATTAGGAATCGAACGGAAGATATATTTATGCACTTCAGTTGATAGAAGCATTCATATAATCCTATAGTTAATATATTCATCCATAATTCTAAACGTAAGAGGTAGACTAAACCAAACCAGAGTCAAGTCGTTAATTAGGCCTACCTTATTCAACAGAGGCAGTATCACGCAGACGTAAACGTTGGTTCGGTACGGCATCATCCTTCAGTTTTCTTCCTCTTGCAGGGCAGTAGTTGAGCAATTCATACCCGAGGTCTCTTGCATGATCACTTTGTTGAAAACGAACCTAAAGCCGTCTTCATTTTTGGTGTTTATATGGTCACTTCTTGCATCTGCTTCCTACACATTTCGGGAGGGAAACGGCAGAAGCTAACCTTTTCACTTCCAACATCGTCCATCTCTGCGTTACAGCATCCATAAATAACGCGTATCACCACTCCAGTACCGTGCTAAATAATAAAAAAGACCTCGAGAATTGTCACAAATGCATGAAGACTCCCGCCGAAATGTCGCCACGTGCAAGGGGATGATGGGAATGATCCCACCGTGTGACGTCATACGCGGAAGTTGAAACGTCGACTTCCGCGTAACTCGCATTATCATGTTATAATCTATTATAATTATTAGGATTGAAGGACAGCTCGTTACCTCATGAACACCAGCCCCTCCGTCAGCAACGATCCCATGATCAATTGATAACTTGTAACTATTTGTTTCGGTTAAATCATCATACTTTTATAAAAACAAGTACTGAGGGTCCCTCACCGGTTGCCGAGATGGTGGACAAAATCAGCTTACTAGAACTTTGCGTAAGTATGTAATTGTTCACCGAATAATCTTTAGTTAGCTTAGTATTGTTACAATAAAGGTTAATTTTCTTATTTTAATAAACTCTACAGTGAGGAAATTATAAAAAGTCCTTTATCAAAGGCAAACTCAGATAGGTTTAAACTAACAGCAGATAACCAGTCAGAACTGCCAACATCATATTATGTAAAATACAAAGTAATGTACACATACGTACTACATATTGACAGTTATGCTCATTACCAACATTAATAAATATGTTACAAAACATGTATGTTAAGTTTTTTGGTTACTATGCCGCCTTTCTGTTCGGAAATTTTGAAATGAACTTATATTTCACGTTGGTAGTCCTGACTCCCGACTCCTCGACACAGCCACCAATGCCCGTTGCCGTATTCCTACCTAAGAAACTCATCACATATTTCTAAATTTGGTCCAAAATACACCATTGAAAACCTAAACTACAACTCATATATGTCAGTTTACTTCTATTATCCTTTGTTTTAATGTGTTAAAGCTTTATGTTATTCTGGCCATCTATTTTTTCATCAAAATTTAGGCCCATACATGGGTTTCTAGTTAGTCCCAGAGGTTTCCATTTTTGCTGGCAGGTGGCAGCATCATCCGGCGCCTGTCTTCAGCCCATAAGTGTATTATTAAACGTAAGGTTGCCCTCAGGTACATAACACCGATGAATCTGCCTCTCTGAACTGTTATTTACCTGTTTCTTAGTTGCAATGTTAATGAAATAAGAATACTGATTCATGTAAAGAGTATATTGAAGAAACTATATCAATTTCAATTCAGTACAGTAAACTACGGTGAGGAGCTTTGTGTTATAGTAACCTACCTTGCTACACCTTAATACTATCATGCAAATGTTGCGAAAATGATAGTATTACGCAGGGTTAAGCTCTGTATAATGTCGACAAATGTCACGATGATTTTGTTACAAAGTAAAGTAGAAGTCTTTGCAACAGCTTCATGAGGGAAGCGAATAGGCCTAAGGCTTCAGGTTCAGAAACAATTATTAAAATCATTTGTTTATCTATATTTGAATAAGTGTGCTTAGTATAACATGTGCACGTGAATACTGAATAGGCCTACATATAAATGGATTTGAACATAATAAAATGCAGGTATTGTGGAAAAATTAATAAAGGGAAACATTTGTGATCGACTAATATGAGAAAGCAAAACCGGCAGCTATCGATTCGCATTAAGGGTAACTTTAAATAGCCGTTACGATTCCGATAAAAATTGACAAATCAACGAACTCCACCGGGATGTGGACGGTGGCAATTGCTATCTGTGGACCGGTGAAGAACTGTGAAGTACCGTACCTACGTAATCCCGAGCATTAGTACGAGGTGGACACAAAAGCGATTGACACCAATACGCAAACGTTGCGAAAGGTTATATTTCCATTCATTTCCTGAGCTTTTAATCACTGTATGATGTCGGGATATATCACAATGGTTTTGGTACAGTAAAAACTAGGAGTCTGCTATAGCCTGCAGGAAGTCCTCTGGTAAAAATGGTTTAAAACAGTTGTTTTCCTACACATGCATTAATCTTGTCTTGTCTATCTAATACTTATGAATGAATTTAAATCTTGTAGAATGTAGATATTATAGAAAAATTAACAACTGCAATGTACTTGATACCTTCCAGACATGGCAATTTTAATGTTACTGAAGATAGTGTCTGAATGCTGCTGCCATCTGACGGCAAAAAATACAAACATTTGTGGTCAACTTGAAAGTGAAAAGTTGAACATCTGGCAACGTTATAGGGAGGATATTTTTTTTATGAAAATCGGATCACCAAAGTAACCTAGAGCTTTCACACATTAAAACAATGGACGATAGAAATAAGTTGATATATTTGATGTTTGCCTTACAATGCCATATTTTAGGTTGAATTAAGATTTTCTTACGTAGGAATAATATGGCAAGAGAGTGGCGACTTCACGCCGAGGAGTAAGGAATCAGATGTAACAACGTTAAATAAAAGTGTATTTCAACTCAGAGGAAGAATTAGACAGTTTAGCCACTTTGTAAATTTAATATTTAGATTTATATAATGTATTAACAAACATCTGTAATGAAAGTGATTGTCAATATGTAACTCGTAGGAGTATAATACGTTGTCTTGTAAGGAACATTATGTTGGCAGTCCTTACTAGTGGGCTGCCCCTAAGTTCAAATATCTCTAAGTTTACTTATGTAAACTTGACTTATTTTCAATTTCATTATTATAAAATTAATGAAAATAAGCAAATTGGTCTATATTCTAAGCATACTAAAACTAAGCAGCGTGTAATAGATTCAAAATGACAAATTTACGGAATTTCAGTTTGCTAATTTTGACAACTCTGTCGTCACTAGGTGAGGAGACCTCTGTATTTGGTTATGTAAAAGCATGAAGATTTCATTGACACAAATAAGATAAACGTTTGGTTGAAACTTCATATAAGTTGCCTGCTACACCTTTTCTCCCATGTTTCAGTTAGAAAGTGAATTCTGAGGGCATATTTTGGAGAAACAAGAAGTTTCTCTGGTGAGTGAGTGGAAAAGCATAACTGGTAACTGGAGGTTGCAGTGAGGAGACTCGATGAAACATCAATGTCCCTTGTAACTTTGAATTTTAACTCCTGAACACAAATAGGAAATAAAACCTTTTATATTTTTAATCTGGAAGTCGATGTTCGAGGCGTTTTCAAATAAATATTTAAGGCTATTCGATTTAAATTTAATAGGAGGAATATGGCAACGACTCATAATAGTTTGCGTTTTTCCTTCAAGTTTCATAAAGGTTTACATTTTTGCCGACTAATGACAGCACAATCCAGACCCTATATGGACACTTCCATTTCAAATGCCGTGGCCAACAGGCGCTAAAGGCCTTTGCAGGTCTTATTTTTCCATAACACCTACATTCCCTTAGATTCAAATTCATTCATATGTATTCGACATACAAGTGCACACGTTGTATTAAGCAAGTTAATTCAAATGCGAAAAAAATGGGTTTTAATCAGTTTCAGAAAATCTTAACCAGGAGCCTTTATTGGCTATCCCAGCGGGCCTCAGCAGATACTATCAGTTTTAACCGTAACATATGACAGTTTTCGATGGTATACAGAGCTAATATCTAGGTAATAAGTTGATATAAAACCTTTCGCAGCATTTGCATAATAATATCGTTGCTTTTGTTTCCGGCAAGTCATAACACTCAGTGTAGTAAGTATTACATGGCTCCTCACCGAACCGGTGGAGTTCGTCGATTTACTATATTGGATCGACATTGATATGGGTGCTTCTATACTCTTTATATGAATCAGTTTCCTTGTTTTATTTATACTGCAACCAATAAACTGATAAATAACAGTTCAGATAGTCAGATTCATCGGTGATTTGTACTTGAGGACAACTCAACATTTTAAACTACACTTATGCACTGAAGACAGGGTCTGGAAGCTGCTCCCATCTGGCGGAAGAAATGGAAACCTTTTGGATAAACTAGAAACCATATGCAAGGGCCTAACTTTGGATGAAAAACCGATGACCAGAATAACCTAGAGATTTGACACGTTAAAGCAAAGGATAATAGAAGTAAATTGACGTATATGATGTGTAGGTTAGCCAATCAAGGGTGTATTTTCAGCAGAATTAAGAAATATGTGACTGTTTCGAGCGTAGGAATGCGGCAACGAGAAGAGGTGACTCCGTGCAGTGGTGAGGAGTCAGTACTACCAACGGGAAATATAAGCTTACTTCAATATAGGCCAACATAAAGACAGTATAGTTAGCTAAAACTGTAATATTAACTTTAAAAAATAATTTTTAACGTTGGTGATTAGCATGAAAGTCAATACGTAACACAAAAGAGTATATTACGTTGTCTAGCAAGGAATATGATGTTGGCAGTTCTTAGTAGAGAACTGCACTTATGTTTTCACACATCTGAGTTCGCTCATGTAAAAGGACTTTTTACAATTTCCTAGTTGTGTTCTTTATTAAAACTATAAAATTCATCTACATTTTAATAGTACTGAAGAAAACATTGATTCTTAGGTTAATAATTACATACTGACGCATAGTTCCAGTAACCTGATTTCGACCACCCTCTCGGCACTTATTTTCAGTGAAAATATGATGATTTAACCGTAACAAATCATTATAAATTAATCATTAGAACTTTAAATAAGTTGCTGGTCATAATTTCACCCCTAGTTTGCAGTTAAGTGAATTCTGCCCGCATTTATTAGAGAAAGAAGAAGCATCTCTGAAGACTAGACTAGGAAAAGCGTAACTAGTAACTGAGGTTGAAGTGAGGAACTCAACACAATACTAATATCGGACGTAACTTTGAGTTTAACTCTTGAACATAAATAGTGACACAAAATATTTATATTTCGAATGCAAAAGTAGATATTTGAGATACATTGAAATCAAAATCTAATCGAAGTAGATTCAGTAGGAGGAATATGGCAACGAGCTCAGCTAAGGAGTATCAGGAGAAAAGTTTGCTTTACTAAAATTAAATTGAAATTTTTACGTAAATGAAAACAAGAACGAGCCTCGCCTTGTTCTTATGTTACCAGTATTTAAATTTAAAGTTAATTAATAGCATTTACAGTGAACTGTCTTGCTAATTTAGGGTTCTTTGGAGTTTTTAAAATTATTTTAATAAAAGTTTGACGTTGGCAACTCTGACTGGTGAAGCACAGCCAAGTTTAAATACCAGTAATTTAAAGATGTGCCGGAACTTCTCTCTCTCTCTCTCTCTCTCTCTCTCTCTCTCTCTCTCTCTCTCTCTCTCTCTCTCTCATTATTTATGTATTACAAACCAAAATGATGTGATTTAATATATATATATATATATATATATATATATATATATATATATATATATATATATATATATATATATATATATGTATATATATATATATATACACATATATATATATATATATATATATATATATATATATATATATATATATATGTATGTATATATATATATAAGCTTTATCACTTACGCAATTGTTCTGTGCATTAATAATAACCCAGCACACGGAATTGAAAAAGCAAGGTCTTCAATTCCCACCCCCTTACGCATACAAAACACAGCTGGACCATATATCCGGTCATTCTACGGATAAGAACCAAAAACCAGCTTGCAAGCACTTGATTGCTTTCAACTGACCATAACAAAGAAACCTAATGAGAATCAAAACAAAGGAATAAACAACTCGGATCAGACGAAGTTCCCAAAACAAGCAACCAAAATGAAGCCACCACCACCACGCGTCTCCAAAGCAGACCTCTCTCTCTCTCTCTCTCTCTCTCTCTCTCTCTCTCTCTCTCTCTCTCTCTCTCTCTCTCCTTGGCCGTCAGCTTTACAGTTCGGACGAATGAACTTTATGGAAAAGAAGAGAGCAGGAGAAAACGATATGCTTCCCTCGGAATTTCTCCAGTGTATAATTTCGCTCTGAGGAGAGGAACATCACGTCCCTGGAACGCGCGCAGAGAGAGAGAGAGAGAGAGAGAGAGAGAGAGAGAGAGAGAGAGAGAGAGAGAGAGGGGAGGAGAAAGATAGAGGGGGAGAGGGGAGACAGACAGACAGACAGACAGAGGGAGAGAGACAGAGACAGAGGAGAGTGGGAGGAGGAGGAGGGAGAAAGAGGGACAGAGAGATAGAGGGGGAGAAAGGGAGGGAGAAAGAGGAAGGAGAGAGACAGACAGACAGACAGAAAGACAGCGAGACAGGGAGAGAGAAAGTGAGAGACATACAAACAGATAAAGAGAAAGACAGAGAAAGGAGGAGATAAAAAGTGAGAGATAGCAACAGGAAGAGAGAGAGAGAGAGAGAGAGAGAGAGAGAGCAGAGAGAGAGAGAGAGAGAGGTTATAAAGTTCCAGAGAGTGGCCGAAATCCATCGCAAATTCGATTTCAAGAATGCAGGGAGACGGGCAAAGGAGGCCAGTAGGAGTATAGGCAAAAAAAAAAAAAAAAAAAACGGCCTTACTTTGTTTGTTTGTGTTAGATTATTTCGTTTGATCGGTCAATAACAGTCTAGATTTCAGCCAAATTATTAATGCAATGACAATGATGATTATGATGAATATTACATTATTATTATTATTATTATTATTATTATTATTATTATTATTATTATTATTATTATTATTATTATTATTATTATTATTATTATTATTATTATTATTATTAATTATTGATATGAAATTTACAAACAAAATCCGTGAAAAATCATACAGTCATCTCATCAAATCTATAATAATAATAATAATAATAATAATAATAATAATAATAATAATAATAATAATAATAATAATAATAATAGATTATTATTATTGTTATTATTATTATTATTATTATTATTATTATTATTATTATTATTATTATCATTATTATTATTACTGATAAAAAGTCTGGAAATTCACAGTGAAAATGTATGAAAATTACGTCATGCATTCACCTCATACATTTCGAATTATTGTAAATATATTCCATTTTCACTCCCTAGCTATGCAGGGCCGCCAATACGGTTAAAAGGTATATCATTTTCATATTTAAAAATTGTTGGTGCTAAAATATATAATTTTTGCTTTTTGGAGATGAGGACATTTAGAGAGTACTTTTGTTGACAGTTGAAGTATTATTATTATTATTATTATTATTATTATTATTATTATTATTATTATTATTATTATTATTATTATTATTATTATTATTATTATTATGACAAATATTTCGTTTCGATTTATACGCCACTTTATGAACTGAGAGAGAGAGAGAGATTATAAGCGTGCCTTGGAAGAACTCAAATAGACAATATAGATAGTATATTTCGTTTATTTCTTACGGTTCCTCGGTACCTCGTGATTTAGAAAAAGTCAGTCTCTCTCTCTCTCTCTCTCTCTCTCTCTCTCTCTCTCTCTCTCTCTCTCTCTCTCTCTCTATATATATATATATATATATATATATATATATATATATATATATATATATATATATATATATATATATATATATATATATATATATATATATATATATATATATATATATATATATATATATATATATATATATATATATATATATATATTATATTATATTATATATATATATGTATCATCAAAGCATATCTAAAATAATTATTTCTATTTTAACGATCAACGTCCGAAGATATATCTTATTGTTGCAAGGTGGCAACAGACTACCCACAACTAAAAAAAAAAAAAAAGCTAACGTGCTAAAAGCTAGCTAGGGTATTCATTGTTTACAAATAAATCATTCGTAAAATACTGCGATTAATTCTGCCCCGGATAATTCCATCTGACACCGGAGAGTTTCAGTGGATGAAAGATAATGAAAGGTTTAACAACCGTGATTGACAGCTCGTTCCGGTTAATCAATCACTGACAGCTCTTTGATTTTTTCCTTTGACAGTTACAGAATGTAGAGGTTAGTTTTTAATCGGAATATTGGATACTTTATATACTTTTTTTTCAGCGCAAAATGTTTCTGTTGGTAGAGCTTTCATGATAATAGAGTGTATTTAAAGGAAACTACCTTATTTGACTTAAAAGTGAATCCTGCTTAAATTTTTTTCTTCAAAGTCAAACTATGCTTTTCTGTCCAAAGTCAGTATATAAATGACTTTTATATATATATATATATATATATATATATATATATATATATATATATATATATATATATATATATACACACATACATATATATGTTTATATACATACATATATATATATATGTATATATATATATATATATATATATATATATATATATATGTATATATAGATTACAAATTAACCAATATATATAAATTACAAATTAACCAATGACATAACTCGTCCATGACTACAAAATGGTTGAAAACTCACCATCTCACCACACCCATTGATAGTCTCACATTTCTCTAAGTAAACTGGTCGTTTTTCAGCATTTAAATTCTAGTTAACGACAGTGCTGAAGTGAATCATTACCAGGTAGTGTTTGTTTTTCAATAGCTTGATTTTATGAGTCGGATCTTCAGTATCTGATAAATTACTGTTGCTGTTTCTTTGAAAAACATGATAAGTAAGGTAATTAAATAAAAAAATAGATGAATAAATATTTGAATAATTAAGTAAATAAATGAATATCCTAACAGCTAGATAGATAAATGAAAAATAAATATTACATATATGAAGAAATGAAAAAAAAATTAGTAAATATAAGAAGACACGAGTAAGCAAGATTGTTTGGTCCCTAAACTTAGTGGAACCCTTTGGTAGACATGAATCGAAATTTCTCAACTGGAATTTTCCTTTCATATTGAATTAATTCAGCATTCAGTACAATAACAACACGACTCAAAGAATAATCAGAAAATGAAATGCAATCACTCACACTAACTGCAACATCAAATATTTACGAACATCAATCTATAACTTTGTTGAAATGATCATCGCGAAGAAGAAACAAAGTTTCGATTAACTTTCTCAGGAAAGGAATATTCCCGTTTTATCTCGCTGACGTATTAAAATGAAAATGATTCAGCAGATAGAGATAATATATGGATGGCTCTTTGTAAAAGGTTATGATGAGTTGAAAAGCACACTGGACAAGGTCTAGTATACTAAGAGAGAGAGAGAGAGAGAGAGAGAGAGAGAGAGAGAGAGAGAGAGAGAGAGAGAGAGAGGTAGGGTAGGAAAAATCAACTACGTATTAAATGCAACGTTTGTGGCTCAAAGTTAGAGTTTTTTCAATTATGTTATAGTTTTCGTAACATACAAATACAGTATATGTATGTATGTATGTATGTATGAATGCATGTACGTATATATATATATATATATATATATATATATATATATATATATATATACATATATATACTGTACATTATAATATATTTTCCAACTGCATCAAGCGAAACAAAGCTATTGAAATAACACTAGATCCATTTGACAGATTTACCGTGAGTTGCCAAATTACAATTCGCATTTATCCAACTCTAATTGAATCCATCCTTTAATAAAATATCATACTTGGTGCTGAAAACTGAAAAAAATATTTATATATATGTGATCCATATCAACGCGCACGCGCGTGTGTGTGCGTGTGTGCGAGAGAGAGAGAGAGAGAGAGAGAGAGAGAGAGAGAGAGAGAGAGAGAGAGAGAGAGAGAGAGAGCAGTTGTTTTATAAAAGCGTGTACGTGACAGATATATTATACTTTCATTTCCAGACCTCCAGGTCAACGTATGGGCCATCGCAAACAAACGGCGTTTTGATTCGAAATTATCAGGTATATTCATAAATATTACTAATACTTTTTCCTCGTATGTTTCATCAAATGAAATTTCAATTACAGTTCGAAGTACCGTGAAATAATCCGAAAAAAATGGATCGTTGCAGTTAATTTTTTGTTTCACGTGAAATTGAATAAAAAAAAAACGTTGTGGCACAGTTGTTAGAGAGACAAGCTATATGCCATGAATAATTGACAACATATGAAAAAATATGGGGAAAAAAGTATTGATTGATGGTTTAAGCCAACGGGAGCGAGCAAGGATTATATGTAAAATACGAACACTTTTATAAAAAAAAAAATATATAGTTTAACAGTCACTGGAGTGTGAAATACTTTCATGTGCATTTTCAAGAACCTTTCCTAATGATATAAGAATTTGTAATGTATTTGCTATTAAGTCTTATTCTAATATTTCAATGTTGCTATTTGATCAAATAAATGAATTCAGGTATTCATCATAATCAACGAACAATATTAAAAAATTCCCGACGTGAAGAAAACTCATTCTGTATATATATATATATATATATATATATATATATATATATATATATATATATATATATATATATATATATATATATATATATATATATACATATATATATATACACATATATATATATATATATATATATATATATATATATATATATATATATATATATATATATACATATATACATATACATCTAACAAAGCCAGTAACAAATGGCTATCTTTTCCGACCAGGCAGGAAAATACCCCACCAAATAATGACAAATATTCGGGACAATTTCGAGAAGCATCTTGGGAGTTCCTTTCCCCAAGTGATTTTAAAAGTTTAATACTTGAAAGGAGGCTTAGCGTCTCGCAGTCTCGAAAGTTTGAGATACTTTAGCTTTCAAAAGTTTGGTTTTCGTTATTGCATCGAAAGACAATTTCGCTCTTCCTTCAACAGAAGAAAAGAAGGGTTTTATTTGTTCATGGGACGTATCTGTACACGTGAGTTTCTCTTGCTTTCGTTCTTATGAGATCGATTTTGTTGCTAACTTTTTGTTTGGTCAGTCTTTGTATAATAAATCCATATATATATATATATATATATATATATATATATATATATATATATATATATATATATATATATATATATATATATATATATATATATATATATGTCTATATATATATATATATATATATATATATATATATATATATATATATATATATATATATATATATATATATATATATATATATATATATATATATCAAAATAAGTTTTCTTCACGTCGGGAATTTTTAATATTGTTCTTTCATTATGCTGAATAACTGAATTAATTTATTTTATCAAATAGCAACATTGAAATATTATAATGAGACTTATTAGCAAATACATTATAAATTCTTATATCATTAGGAAGGGTTTTGAAAGTACACATGAAAATATTTCAAACTCCAGTGACTGTTTAAATTATATATTTATTTTAATAAAAGTGTTCGTATTTTACAAATAATCCTCGTTCGCTCCCGTTGCCTCAAACCATCAATCAATATTTTTTTCCCTATTTTTTCATATGTTGTCAATTATACATGGCATATAGCTTGTCTCTCTAACAATTGTGCAACACCTTTTTTTTTTAAATTCAATTTCACGTGAAATAAAAAATTAACTGCAACGACCCACTTTTTTCAGAATTATTTCACGGTACTTCGAACCGCAATTGAAATTTCATTTGATGAAACATACGAGGAAAAGTATTAGTAATATTTATGAATATACCTGATAATTTAGAATCAAAATGCCATTTGCTTGTGATGGCCCATACGTTGACCTGTAAGTCTGGAAATGAAAATATAATATATCTGTCACGTACACGCTTTTATAAAAAAACTTCTCTCTCTCTCTCTCTCTCTCTCTCTCTCTCTCTCTCTCTCTCTCTCTCTCTCTCTCTCGCACAGGCGTCGATATGGATCACATATATATATTTTTCAGTTATCCTCACTAAGTGTGGTATTATATTAGTGGATGGATTCAATTAGAGTTGGATAAATGCGAATTGTAATTTGGCAACTCACGGTAAATCTGTCAAATGGATCTAGTGTTATTTCAATAGCTTCGTTTCGCTTGAGGCAGTGGGAATATATGTCATATATATGTGTATGTACATACGTGTGTATATGTATATGTATATATATATATGTTTATATATATAAATATATATATATATATATACATATATATATGTTTATATATATAAATATATATATATATATATATATATATATATATATATATATATATATATATATATATATATATATATATATATATATATATATATACAGATAGATAGATAGGTAGATAGATAGATGGACAGATAGATGAATAAATAGATGAGAGAGAGAGAGAGAGAGAGAGAGAGAGAGAGAGAGAGAGAGAGAGAGAGAGAGAGAGTTAAATATTCACCAGCAATCTAATCCAACCACGAAATATGAATCTATAATCCCCGCCCTGTTAAGCCGCGCCTTGTCTTCCCAGAGCAAGAAACGGTACAAAACTCACTCAAGCAATTCAAGAACAGTTGAGGTTGCTTCCTAATCGCCTCTGACGCGAAGCAGACAATCGACCACAACTCAGTACTTTCCCTTCCCAGCCTCACAAAGCTTTTTCGCAAAAGCAACTTAATGAAACGCTGTTGATAAATGGCTTTAAATGGCTTTTAAAACCATTAGTGCAACCTAGCGACTGCAGACAAAACTTTTAACTCTGTTGATTAGATTTCGGGGGCCATTCCAGTAATCACGCTGATTCGGCAGTGTTTTCGCCAGGGTTTTAATGTATTTGTTAATAGAACGCTGGGTAAGTCAGTGAAAAATTTCGTTGTATTGTTTTTAAGGTATTATAAAACTTCTATTTTCGTTTCTGCCTCTCTTGTTGCTACTGCTGAACTTACTGACCGTAATGATTATATATATATATATATATATATATATATATATATATATATATATATATATATATATATATATATATATATATATATATATATATGTATATATATATATATATATATATATATATATATATATATATATGTATGTGTGTATATTATATATTTATTTATTTATATATACATATATATATATATACATATATATATATATACATATATATATATATATATATATATATATATATATATATATATATATATATATATATATATATATATATATATATATATATTTGTGTGTGTATATATTTGACGCTGTACTGTGTCCTGTTAGACAGTACCAAGTTCGCTTGAGGAACGCTAACCAAAAGAATTATTTATGCTCAAATCAAACGTCAAAGGAAGAATTTAATGTCACGGCATAAGAAGCACCTTCTCTTGCCCACATTCAAAACACTGTCAGGCGAACATGCAATCTGACATCTTCAATGGCTCGACATATGCATGTGATATACCTGTCAAAATAACACGTACTCTGGAAATCCATTTCAGATAATTGACGGTAATTTCCAAGTGGACTTGTTATGTCTGACCTTTATCAAATATGGATCCAAAGAGACATGATATCTATGAATAGAAGGTCTCGTTAAAAGTAGAGAAAGGCAAAATAAAGAGAAATCGGGAGGATGAAAGAAATTCTGAGTCGTGAGAGATGGACAGGACCTTTAGTACGACGGAATGATTTACGAGTATACACTTTCGTTAAACAACAGGTACAGCGGACAAAAATGACGAGAGCGTTAGATTAGAAATATTATACAGATGTTGAATGCAATGCCTCCGTGGGTTTCAAACTTTTTGTGCCCATGGCCCATTTTTGGCATCCCTAAATACTCATGGCCCACTGCCCTTCAGAATTGTGTTATGATGATAATAGAATTATTTTATATAATATTTTCAGAACACTTTATTAGTTTTACATTTTCAATTATGGAATTATTTTTCAGAACACTTTATTAGTTATACATTTTCGTTTATGAAAGAAAGCACTGGCCTCCCTTTACTGTAAATGATTTTTCATTTTTTAAATACTATTTTGAAGATGTCCGTGGCATGGCCCACCTCAGAACTGGCCATGGCCCACCATTGGACCATGGCTCACAGGTTGAAAACCACTGCCTTAGACCATAATATCTATGGCCCTTGAGATTTACAAAATTATAGAAATCATTTTTAATGGAATAATAAAATTTATTTTTTTTTTTTTACTTTTTGGGTTCAAATGAAAGCCTCTACATCCTATATTCTTCAGAGTAAAGTATATTAGCAAATACAATAAAACTCCACATTAAATTTGGAAAGATTGTATGCTTTAAAACTAGCGTTTTTAGTTTTCTGTAAAAGAAAACTATTGTGGCGGATTTGCCCGTCCGTCCGCACTTTTTTCTGTCCGCACTGTTTCTGTCCGCACTTTTCCTGTCCGCCCTCAGATCTAAGGTTAGAGGGCTGCAAATTGGTATGTTGATCATCCACCCTCCAATCATCAAACATAGCAAATCGCAGCCCTCTAGCCTCAGCAGTTTTATCTTATTTAAGGTTAAACTTACCCATAATCGTGCTTCTGGCAGCTATATACGACAGGCCACCACCGCCCCGTTATTAAAGTTTCATGGGCCGCAGCTCATGCAGCTTTATACCGAGACCATCGAAAGACAGATCAATTTTCGGTGGCCTCGATTACACGCTGCAGCGGCTGTACAGAAAACTCGATTGCTCCGAAGAAACTTAGGCGCATTTTTGACTTGTTTTTGGTTCAAACGGTTCCCAACACTCTACATTCTTCAGAGTAAAAGCCACGATTAACAGCCCCTCCTTTTTTATAGCCTTATGAAAGAGGGTTCATTGTGGATATATCGCCATCGAGCGGTGCTCATATTCCACTAAAGGTTTTACGAGAGTATCATAGACCCTTCCACCAATATCTTAATGTCCCCCAGGTCAGGAAGCTTTATAGAGCTTTATAGGTCAGGGAAGTTTTATGTCCACGCGTCTCCTTCAGCTCTGAAGCTCTGTATGATTCAGGCATCAGAAATTAATCTCAATATCCTTATGGAAATTAATTTCTATATTTTTTTAGCTGAAACGGACAAGCCAAATATCATGAAGTTCTTGATTATATTTTCAGAAAGACGATTTTGAGCACAATTTTTTCCTTCGGTAAGGAAGTAATGAATTAATTTTGCTGTGGGGAAATTGGAATGAATAAAAGTGAATACGATTTCATCTAAGGAAAATTTTCAGAGGAACGATTTGGGTAGAAATGTAAGAATTTCTTTAGTGTGTTATTCACTGAAATCATACTTTATCTCGTTTTTTTGTTATATGCCAGAGAGAGAGAGAGAGAGAGAGAGAGAGAGAGAGAGAGAGAGAGAGAGAGAGAGAGAGAGAGAGAGAGAGAGAGAGGAACTATTAGCCTAGACAAGACTACCATAACCAATAAAACTAATATTTGAATGTCCAGTATTGAGCTTTGAAGGAACAAGAATACGTACTTTTATTTTATCCTAATAATTACATTACCCATTTCATAAGAGAAGGATATTTTATATATACTTAATAAATACAGTGGCCACTCTTCCACTTGCAGTCATATTCTTTAAAGGCACAACTCTCAGCCAGTGCCATGCTCATATCATTCAAGTCTTTACAAAAAGAGGAAAGATACAGGTAACTAAACGTAGTCTTTAAATTTCATTGAACTAGATGAAAATTAACCTCCGTACCGAGTAGCGAACTACTGCCGTGTTATCGGATAAGATAGGGATTCTTAGAAGAAACCTAACGTTATGGAGAGGAGATAGCAATATAAAAATACGAAGGATAAAAATCCATATCACTAGGAAAACGATCGGTCGTTTTCTTATCCTTTGTGGCGGAAAATTATGGTAATTCTATTCATAGATTCATAGTCTGAAGAAGCTGTTGATGCAATATCCACGAAAGGAAAATAAAATAGTCCGGTGTAGTGTTGGATGAGGTGCATGCGTGGCGCCATAGATGATGATGACTCGAGTGATAATTGCAGATAACAAGTAAAAAATGCGCCGAAGTTTCTTCTGCGCAATCGAGTTTTCTGTACAGCGTAAAATGCTGTATGAGCCACGGCCCGGTGGTGGCCGTCCTATAGCGTTGCCAGACGCAAGATCATGGCTAAATTTAATCTTAAATCAAATAAAAACCATTGCGGTTAGAGGGCTGCAATTTGATATGTTTGATGATTGAAGGGTGGATGATCAACATACAAATTTGCAGCCCTCCAGCCTCTGTAGTTTTTAAGATCTGAGGGCGGAGAGTAAAAGTGCGAACGGACAGACAAAGCCATCTCAATAGTTTTCTTTTATAGAAAATGAAAATGAGTGTGTGTGCTTGTGGGTATACACACACACACACACACACACACACACACACACACACACACACATATATATATATATATATATATATATATATATATATATATATATATATATATAATAAAAATATATCCAGTTATATAAATATAAATCCCTTTCTAATAAAAATGAACTAACTGTCCACCATCCAGTTGACATAGATGCAGCTGATTTTATGTATAATTTCCCATCCTCTCTCTCTCTCTCTCTCTCTCTCTCTCTCTCTCTCTCTCTCTCTCTCTCTCTCTCTCTTATAGATGTATTTTTTCTATGAACCTAAGTTGTCTGTCCTTCAGTCTACTTTAAAAGAAACTTAATTTTTGAATCTCTCATGACATAGATGCAGAACGCCGATTTTAGATATAATTTCCCATCTCTCTTCCTCTCTCTCTCTCTCTCTCTCTCTCTCTCTCTCTCTCTCTCTCTCTCTCTCTCTCTCTCTCTCAAATGTTTCCAATTGGCATTTTCACCCAAGAGAGTCTGAACAGTTTCATGGCTCAGAGATAGGTTTCATTCACGAAACAATCTATTGTTCATTCAAAACTCGAACCATTTTTTACGAGTAAGTCCTTTGTTCCAGAACGCTCATAAGCATGGAAATACGATACGATATTTTGCATTTTAGACGGTGGCTACTGCTGACGAATCTTTTATATATTTTCTTTTGTTTTTGTAACTAGATGATTCCTGCAGGGGAAAAAATGATGCTACTCGAATAGCCCCAGTTTTTTCAGAGGTACTTTGGAAAAATAAAAAAAAAAGACTGGTAGCATTTTTCTTCGATTTAAGCAGAGGTTGTACTCTCGTCTGATACGCGTAAAGGTTGAAGGTTATATTTTGTAATTCAAATAGCACTGTTTTGTTACGCAGTGGACAAGGGTGATTTACCGTCTTAATGTTAGTATATTTCCGTGAATATATCTTAAAAATAGTGGTCTACTCGTCTTAAAATTGGTAATACTGATATATATATATATATATATATATATATATATATATATATATATATATATATATATATATATATATATATATATATATATATATATATATATATATATATATATATATATATATATATATATATATATATATATATATATATATATATATATATATATATATATATATATATATATATATATATATATATATATATATATATACATAAACGAACAAGTGGATCTGTGCGCGTGCATCAGATATGACTATGATAATACGAACAGACATAAACCAGGACGAGTTATGAGTTATTAATAACTGAAGTAGTTCAAGCCTTGGTATTCAATCCGACAAAAAAAAAAAAAGCCGAATACCGCAGACCCCATTATTCACAAAAGCAATTATAACTCGCGGAAACTATATGCAAACTTCTGGGTAGAGTCGCTGTCTGTTGCTGACATGCCAAAACAACTTCGAGGAAGTGGAGTAACTTTTCCGGGACATGTTCAAGTTGTTGAATAAATCATAATGCCTTCATGATAGACTGGATTTTACTCGAGAGACTTAGGAAGTCATTATTATTATTATTATTATTATTATTATTATTATTATTATTATTATTATTATTATTATTATTATTATTATTATTATTATTATTATTATTATTATTATTATTATTATTATTATTATTATTATTATTATTATTATTATTATTATTATTATTATTCATAAAAAAGTTGATAATCTAATGATTCACTACGATGTTGGAGAAATCCACGTAAGTGTAAATATATTATTATTATTATTATTATTATTATTATTATTATTATTATTATTATTATTATTATTATTATTATTCATAAAAAGCTGATAATCGCATGATTCACTAGAATGGTGAGGAAATCCACAACACTGTAAGTGTAAATATATTATTATTATTATTATTATTATTATTATTATTATTATTATTATTATTATTATTATTATTATTATTATTATTATTATTGATAAAGATCTCATAATCGCTTGTGTCACTAGAATGGTGAAGAAATCCGCAATGGTGTAAGTGTAGCTATATCATTATTATTATTATTATTATTATTATTATTATTATTATTATTATTATTATTATTATTATTATTATTATTCATAAAGATCTCATAATCGCTTGTGTCACTAGAATGTTGAAGAAATCCATAATGTTGTAAGTGTAAATTTATTATTATTATTATTATTATTATTATTATTATTATTATTATTATTATTATTATTATTATTATTATTATTATTATCATTCATAAAGATCTCATAATCGCTTGTGTCACTAGAATGGTGAAGAAATCCACAATGGTGTAAGAGTAAATATATATAAAAAATATATATAGGAAACGAGAGCTTTCGAAAATCTGCTCGAGTCTCCTTCTCGAGAAAGTTCTTGAAAGCTCTCTTTTTGTATATATTTATAACATATATTTACACTTACACCATTGTGGATTTCTTCACCATTATTATTATTATTATTATTATTATTATTATTATTATGGAGAAGATGAACCCCATTCATGTGGAACAACCCCACAGGGGCCGTTCACTTGAAATTCAAGCTTTCTTTTGAAAGAATCAACAAAGGGTAATAGGGAATGCAGAAAGAAAGATAAGTTATAAGAAAAAAAATAAATCAACAACTAGAAATAAATAAATAAACTGTAAGTAAGATTAACCTCAAACATAAAACAAAAACAATTAAGATTAACCTTTAAATATCAGTTCACTGAAAATCGCCAACTGCGTCTAAAGAGGAAAATTTAAATACAGAAGACACCATAACAATTTTAAAGTAAGGCAGAACCTTAAAAAGTGAAAGAAATATAGTGAAAATATGAAGAGACAAAGATCAGGATTAAAAGGTAACTCACAAGCACTTCAGATTAACACTGAGAAACCTTCAAACACACAAGCGAAAAAAAAGCAAGTAGAAAATCGAGTTTCCCGTACAGCCGCTACGGCGTATAATCAAGGTCACCGAAAATAGATCTATTATTCGGTGGTCTCGGTATAATGATGTATGAGCCGCGACCCATGAAACTTTAAGCACGGGCCGGTGGTAGCCTGGCCTATATAGTTGCCAGAAGCACGATTATGGCTAACTTTAACCTTGAATGAAATAAAAACTACTGAGGCTAGAGGGCTGCAATTTGGTATGTTTGATGATTGGAGGGTGGATGATCAACGTACCAATTTGCAGCCCTCTAGCCCCAGTAGTTTTCAAGATCTGAAGGCAGACAGAAAAAAGTGCGGACAGAATAAAGTGCGGACGGACAGACAAAGCCGGCACAATAGTTTTCTTTTCAGAAAACTAAAAGTGAAAGAAATACGGTGAAAATGTGAAGAGACAAAGCTAAGAATTAAAAGGCAAAACACAAGCACCTCAGACCAACATTGAGAAACCTTCAAACACACACACACACACACACACACACACAAAAAAATCTCGCACGCTGAATCTCTGTAATCGTCTTGTCCATTTGCAACCAAGGAAAGTAAATTGCCTCTTTCTTCAAGGACTTTCGCTAAGGAGGTTCGTCTCGATTATACAGTCGTTCTCTCTCTCTCTCTCTCTCTCTCTCTCTCTCTCTCTCTCTCTCTCTTCTTTATTTCGTTCTAGTCTTTGGACTTTATTGTTTGTATATTGTTTCATTTTAAGCTTGCAATGGGATGCCTTAGGGAGGCAATTTATCACTGGATGGATGGACCGAATAAACAAACTCTCTCTCACGCTTTATCTGTCTCTTTCTCAATTTCTCTCTATACACACACACTGTACGCGCTATATATATATATATATATATATATATATATATATATATATATATATATATATATATATATATATATATATATATATATATATATATATATATATATATATATATATATATATATATATATATATATATATATATATATATATATATATATATATATATATATATATGTATATATATATACACACACAGTATAATATGTATAAATACACGCACGCACACACACACTATCTATATAAATATAAATGTGTGTGTGTTTGTGTTTGTCTAATAATGAAGGTGCGTTAACCAAATGGACGTGCAACTCACCAGGTCTCGTAAAATAATGAAACCACGTATAAAAGAAAAATGTATCTTCTGGAAAACAAAATAATACCTATAAAAAATGCCTTTGAACAATCAGCCATTGGCTGAAAAAGTGCTTGAACAAAAAGTAAAATAAAAAAAAAACTAAAACATTAGTTTGAGTCGTTTTCGAACTCAAAAGTTTAAGCTTCCCTAATGGTTTGAGTCCGGGGTCAATCAGTGTACCAAGACGCAGGACTGATTAAAATCCCATTGAGGTAATTAATGACCCACTTTTGTAAAAGTTTTCTTTTTTCTTCTCTGCGGAATGGTTCTGAAGGAATTGGGTTGACGAACTTAAATTGTCGGCCATTTTGCTGAGCTTTGAATCGTCCATTTTAAAAGGATTGTTGTCAGGAAATATAATGTAATATCTATTATTTTGGATGATCAGTGGTCCTTTTATTATGAACAGATTATATTATTTAGGTAGTTTTATTGTCAGGAAATATAATATCATGTCTATTATTTTGGATGATCAGGGGTTCTTTTGTTGTGAGAAAATGATATTATTTTGGGTAGTTTTATTAAGCTGGATAAG
>NC_089761.1:36976772-36984272 GCF_040412425.1 Macrobrachium rosenbergii | reverse complement strand
TTCCCCTATTCATCTAAACACCTTAAAGCTTCATGTAAAAACAAATAAGGAGAAAAAAGTAAAAAAAAAAAAAGGAGAATAACCAATAAGCGTTGATCACCCCATTCGCGCGTTATGTCAGAACCTGTCTGCCGTAAAGCATTATTTGTGAGGTGGACGCCATCTGCAGTATATTCCCTTCGATGGCTCTGGGGCCACTGAGACGTGACCGCTGCAGTGCCACCGCCCATCGCCTTTTTAAAGGATGCGGGGAAATATGAGTGGAGTTTTGGGTGTAGAGTTAGTGTGTACGTGTGTTTGAGAGACGAAGTAATGGGTTCAATGGAAATGTGTGCATATGAATATATATTTATACACACACATACATATATATATATATATATATATATATATAGATATAGATAGATAGATAGATAGATAGATACACACACATATATGTATAAATTTCTGACATCAGGATCGACCCAAAGTCTTTCAAATAAAAGACCTGCGTTCGATCCTGATGTGAGTCAGAAATTTATTTCTGTTCCACACGTGAATGTGTGGATTATTTCTATATATATATATATTATATATATATATATATATATATATATATATATATATATATATATATATATATATATATATATATATATATATATATATATATGTATATATACATATTTGTATATATATATAAATTTTTATACACACACATATATATAGTGTTTATATCTCATTTTATTTTCTTTTTAAGGGTTTCCCTCGATTATATTTAACCGCAATCGACCACTTACCAAGTATACAAATACCTCGTTCAAGTTTACAAAAATACAACATCCCACATAATAAAAAAAGGGAAAAGATGAAATCTGATACACGCTTCGCACCCTACTGAACAAATGAGACAGCCCAGGCGGCGGAACTGATAATGAAAATTCCTTCCCATTAAAAAATTGGCTTTTAATGAATATGTTTGCATACTTCAAAGTCCGGGAGAGGCGAGTGATTTACGGCAGGGACATTAATTATTAACGTCATGTTTTAAAAGCTTTCGCTCTCAAAGTTGCGGAATTTTTCATCGCTTAAGAACTGCCGAGATGCTCCTTATGAGGAAGGGAGGACAAGCGATTTATAAAAATGACGTTTAAAAGGAGGGTGAAGTTAACTGGAATAAGATAAGATCTTGGAAAAAAATTCTTTGGAAGCACCGAAACTCATAAGATTAAAGAGAAAGATGAAATAACAAACTTACTAGAGAAAAATATAAATTAAATAATTCAAGCAAAAAGACAGTGGACAAAGACTGATGAAGTTAACTGGAAGAAGATAAAATCTTGAAAAAAAAATTCTTTGGAAGCATCGAAACTCATAAAATTAAACAGAAAGATGAAATAACAAAGTTACTAAAGAAAAATATACATAAAATAATTCAAGTAAAAAGAGAATGGACAAAAACTGATGAAGTTAATTGCAATAAGATAAAATCTATGGAAGCACCGAGAGTCTAGTTTTATTAGATAGAAAAAAAGTAACAAACTTAATAAAAATATGTGCATAAAATAATCCACGCAAAAAGACAGTGGCCAGAAGCCCAAACATCTGCTCTGTGTTTCAGATTAAGAAGAAGCACCTTATCGTATATGATAGTCATTTGCAACAATTCAGAAGGATTGCAAGAATGGGCAGTGTTCCAGAAGAAGATAGTTAATTGTGTGAGAATAATATATTGTGGAATTCGCCCTAGGTTCAAAAACACTTCAGAGGAGAAAGATGAATTAAGAGGCGATTCAGATGGGTAGGATATTTCAAGGAATTAGCATCCTACTGCAATTTTTGCTGAAATAATTCATAGATAAATATTGAGTAAAAAAATCACCATTCATCTAGGCAGAAATAGTAACCACCAAGAGCTGATTTGAATGATGAATATATAGTGACCAATAAAATTATTATTTTAGGCAAAAATGACAAAATCATATGGATAAATATTTCTGATTTTATGTGGGTATAAATGTAGATTAAGTCGATGCTAAGGAAAAGACTCACTAATTTAGACAATAGTTTAAGAAATATTGCCCGTAAATACATTTAAATCTCAACAAAACTAGTTTGGAGAAAAGAAAAATGTCTAGGGAAATATATTAATTAAGAAGTATTCATAACAACTTCAACATGTTTAAGGCCTGAATACTAAAAAAAAAAAATAGAAATAATAGTTACAAAGATAATAGAGGTCTACCACCCTAGGCCACCCACAATCCCCTCCCCCACCGCCATTCCCCCTCCCCCGGCCCCAAAACGAAATCCCAAGCACATAAAATGAAATAAGGCGATGCAAATGTGAAGAAAAAGATTCTTTTTTATTTTATCCTAGAAAAGGACATCAGACCATGAACGAAGGAGGCGAGAAATACCTTTGAGTCCATCTGACGGAAATTGGGATTCCGCCGAAAATGGAGAACAGAGTTAGAGGAACACGTGGAAGGCTTTGTATTTTTTTTGTGTGTGTGTGCAATAGCAATTTCATACTATTTTCTCTTTTTTTTGTTTTTCATTTATTTTATTTGATGCGAAAGATCTATGAACAAATTTTTCATATTTACGTATACCTATAAGCATAAACATACGCACACCAAACACACACACACATGAGCATATATATATATATATATATATATATATATATATATATATATATATATATATATATATATATATATATATATATATATATATATATATATATATATATATATATATATATATATATATATATATATATATATATATATATATATATATATATATATATATATTTACACACATGCACACAATATATACATGTATATATGTGTGTATATATATATATATATATATATATATATATATATATATATATATATATATATATATATATATATATATACTCGTATGTGTGTGTGTGTGTATAACAGAACCTTTCTTTCTGCTCCACGAAGATTCATTGAGTATTATAAGAAAATAAAACAGGACTGTAACTAAGGGGAAGAAGCTTACAGCATCTAATTGACAACAAACTGAAGGGTTTAATTAGTCTTCACTGAGAGGAATGTTACCTCTGAGACAGTGAACGAATGAAAGACATGTTCTTTAGATTGGGCTTAACAAAGAGAGAGAGAGAGAGAGAGAGAGAGAGAGAGAGAGAGAGAGAGAGAGAGAGAGAGAGAGAGAGAGAGAGAGACTTTCTCCCTCGAAAGAAATAAATTCTATTTGCATTTCGATTGAATATCCCAAAAAGAGATAATTATGTTTCTAGAAAATTGTTTTATGCAATAAATAAATAATGGCGATAATGATTGCTGCCGTGTAATTATCTTTTCTGCATATTAATATTTTCAGCAATACTAATATCCCTTCATTTAATTTCTCTAAAGCTATATTTCATATACTTCCTGTTAATCATCTGATACTATAATATTAAATTTCAGACTACCTATACCAGTCTAAATCTAATACATATATATATATATATTTTATCTCATTCACCTTTAAAATTCAATCCAGTTTGAAATATTACTTTTAATTTGATGGTTTCACATTTTGATGGCGTTATCTAGATTTCATGAATGCCTCCAGCCAACATGCAGTGCAGTACTACCGAAATACAATTTTCCTTGTATTCTAATAATTTTCTTTCGTTTTTATTTATCCGTTTATTAATTTGGTAGTTTATTTTCCTCTTTTTTAATAAGTAATCTCTTCTTTCTGCATTTCCCTTTCTCTTCTATTACGTTTTTCAAATGAACACCATATTCTTAGGAAGCTTGAATTTCAAGTCATTGGCCTCAGTGGGCTTGTTCCATATGAATAGGGTTCAATTTCAGAATAATAATAATAATAATAATAATAATAATAATAATAATAATAATAATAATAATAATAATAATAATAATAATAATAATAATAATAATAATTCTTATCAGTATAATGTTATGCTTGTTTTTTTCTAATATGATTACTGGGTCATACTAATCCATTTATTTTGAACATACATTGTTAGTAAGTGACTAATACAAACACAAAATCTCAAGAAAAAAAAGAGATGGAGGCGACTTACATGCCATGGATGACCCAGTTGTCTGACTGACGTTGTCGAGAAGTGAATGACACGATGGGATTAATATTCAGTTTTTGTTTTCGCTCACGCAAGTGTACATGAGCAGCAAATATTTTAACACGCAGACGGTTCAACACGTGCTTTTATTCATGTAACTGGAAGGATGCAGAAGAAAGGCCCACGTTTGTAATTAGCAATAGAAGTTTATATATATATATATATATATATATATATATATATATATATATATATATATATATATATATATATATATATATATATATATATATATATATATATATATATATCTATATATATATATTATAATATATATATATTATATATATATATATACATACATATATATATATATATATATACTTACATTATATACATTATACATATATATATATACATATATATATATATTTATATATATATATATATATATATATATATATATATATATATATATATATATATATATATATATTGTATATATATACTTATCTTATATACATACACACACACACACACATATATATATATATATATATATATATATATATATATATATATATATATATATATATACATATACATATACATACAGCCTGTGTTTGTGTTTGTGTCTGTGTATGTGTGTATGTGTGTGTGCGTGTTGGTGTGAAGGCATTGTCATTGTATGATTTAGTTTACATATACCTTTCATGTAAATGACATGTACCAAATTTTTTTAGACAGTAATTGTAAGTATATTTTAGTCCCCGTTTGTGTATCCATTGGAAATAATGGATATGACAAAATTCAAACGCCTTGTCGAGAGAGAGTGACATGTACATGTCAAAAAAATTCTGACAAAAATACATTCTTTGTTGAACGCAGTTTACGTGTTCTGTTAAAGTGCTTTCATACACGGATAGAGATTCAAACCCCTACAAAGCCTGTTTTTCCATTTAGTGGGATTTTCTTTTTATTACGTTTGCTTTTTTTATTCTATGCTTGAAAATTACAATAGTTATTTATATATATATATATATATATATATATATATATATATATATATATCCATTTATATTTTTCTTGTTATTCTATTTGTTTTTGGATTTTTCTTGAATATATATATATATATCATTTATATATATTTATATATATCTTACATATTTTTTATTCTATGCTTGAAATAATATATATATATATATATATATATATATATATATATATATATATATATATATATATATATATATATATATATATATATATATATATATATATATATATATATATATATAAATATATATATGCTAAAACACTGGTCCTGTATAAGGCCTGGTCAGAGTTCTTGTAAACCCAATTAGACAACCTGTAATGAAACATTTTGATTCTTATAACGTAAAGGTACTTTATCGCTCTGAAACAAACAAAAACAACCTAACCATCTTTATCAATGAAGAACCTTTCCCCCTGTCAAAATCACTAAGCATCATCTAAGCTCTATGCTCTGGCAGCCTAAGCAGACCCCAGACGAAGGTGCTGAACATAAATTTCTGAAAATGGAAAACCACCTTCCACTCCTATCACCGGAGCATCGATTCCTGCCCGCGATGACGTATGAAGATGTATTCTTCCCCATAACGACATCTAATTTTCAAGGCGCTCATCTGGCGTCTTACAATTCTGTTCTCTCCCCCAAGATCTGTAACGACGTGTAGGCCCACGGGAGATGGAGAGGCTTATCTTCGGCATACGTTGGGGTGAACGTAGGCCTATGAATAGTTTTGTCGCTTACGACATATCGTATGGTTTTCCTAAAACTATCTTACATCTCCAGATGGTTTCGTACATCATCTAGGCGAACAAAGATCGTCTCTAGATGGTTTTATATACTATCTAGGCGAACAAAGATCGTCGCCAGATGGTTTTATATACAATCTAGGCGAACGAAGATCGTCTCCAGATGGTTTTATATACAATCTAGGCGAACAAAGACAGTATCCAGATGGTTTTATATACCATCTAGGCGAACGAAGACCGCCTCCAGATGGTTTTCTATACCATCTAGGCGAACGAAGACCGTCTCCAGATGTTTTTATATACCATCTAGACCATCTAGGCGAACAAAGATCGTCTCCAGACTGTTTTATATACCACCTAGGCGAACAAAGACCGTCGCCAGATGGTTTTATATATCATCTAGGCGAACGAAGATGAAAGATGATACAAGATGTATAAAAATTACTTTTGCTCTAATCTTTCATTATAATGAGCACTCAACACATGATCCTTCACAGAAAAATCAAAAGATTATTATAAATATATGAACTAAAATCGTTTGTTACAAGGATAAACAATTCATTTATAAATCCAGGATACATACAAGATAATTAATATGAAAACATTTCAGTGATTTTCACGAAAAAACGAAGAGGCTTTGCAACATCACACTTTGACATTTCATCAATTATTCCCCCTCACCGGCTCTCAAATTTTACAGATATCTCTGAAACGAAGTTAAGGGAAGGCATATTTTTATAAAGTAGTTCGTGCCATTTTCATATTTCGCTTACGCTATATTTATAGCTATTTTAATTTCTGTTATTATATGTTCGTTTAATTTTCTTTTCTTATTCTTATTTGTTCACGTATAAATAATCTTACTATGCAGGCAAAACCAAATGAATACTCCTTCATCAACTTATGTATATTACATTGCAATTCCTAAGTAAATTACAGTCTTTAAGCCTTTATGCACTATACCATTCATGATGCCACTTTAGGTATAGTCATTCAGAAGAGATTATTGAAGTAAGAGAAGAGAGATATGTATATGTATATATAAATGTGTGTGTATATATATATATATATATATATATATATATATATATATGAATATTTGGTTAGGTTCTTAAATACAAACAAAGTTACAGGACTGGAATATATATATATAGGGAAGGAGCTGTGAAACAAAAAAAATTATATACTAATTTTTTAAATATACATTATATACAAATGTGTCAGGTTTGGCATTTGTTTGTGTCAAAGCAAAAAAAGTTGAGTTTGAGTTTCTTGTAACATTATGAATAAACATAATGACTTGGTCAACAATAAAATATTCAGACTGCTCAAATTACAATCGTTCTTTATACACAAATCAGTGTGAATACACTTTACTGTTACAAATCTCAAAGAGGATGAAGATACTTCAGACAATCTTTAAGTGACTTTTAATGATCACGGCGATCCAATTTGCTCAAATTAACAAATCCCCTTTCTTCCTTTTCGAAATAATAGAAAAAAAATTTAAGTTTTCATTCAGTCAAATCATGCAGGAGTTTCTCATATCGTCCATGATTTTAAATTTCGCTTTGTAGCTGAATGTGTAATATAAGGAACATGATACCTCGTTTTCGAACCTA
>NC_089761.1:36959272-36964272 GCF_040412425.1 Macrobrachium rosenbergii | reverse complement strand
GTTAAATATTTTATGGACAGGAATGGTGTAAGACTTCTTATTAGCGTTTATATGCTTGAAAAGATAAAATGTGAGTAGAGAAAACAGAGCATTAAACTCATTGAACTTTCACTTCATGCTGTAATAGTTTTGACATCTATTGTTTTTCTGTTCACAATACTGTAATTAATTAGAGGTTACAAATTACATCCGGATCAAGGATGATTAACAAGCATTGAAGGATGTAAGGATGTATATGATTAAATTATTTATCAATTAATATACAGTATATATATATATATATATATATATATATATATATATATATATATATATATATATATATATATATATATATATATATATATATATATATATATGTATGTGTGTGTGTGTGTGTATATGTATGCATATATCTATATCTATCTATCTATCTATCTATATATCTATATATATATATATATATATATATATATATATATATATATATATATATATATATATATGACTATTTATCATATCTGATTCTATCTCAGAAAGCTACAATCTATCAATTATCTATAATATATTTTCATATATGTTACCGAAGGGAATTTTAGTTGATAATATCGTCCCGCTGGTTCGATCCCACGGGACGGTGGACTTATTATCAACTAAAATTCCCTTCGGTAACATATATGAAAATATATTATTTCCGATATGAATTGATATTAGGACGTTTGTATATATATATATATATATATATATATATATATATATATATATATATATATACATAATCAAATGGACAGTAGACGTTCATACGTTTGTTGCCTGATAATCACACCTTCAGCAACGACAAGTATAAAGATATGCTGACTGACTTTTCATGGATTAGAATCCGTAATAACTTGTAAGCAGAAACTCATATAATAACCGTCTTAATACCGAGTTTTAATGGAAGTCCAATATTGTTGCATTAACGATTCTTTAGCTGCCAGTTTCAGTTGGAAAGTGAACATTATAGCTCTCACAGAAGCTTAGTATTATTGTATTATGTATCTCATAAAAATACCTTGAGCACGAAAACTCCTCTGGCAAGCATTAACTGATTAAATTATAATGTATACTGATTATATTGTAATGTGCTTCTTATTGGAATCGCATGTTGAAATAGTAATTGTATACACTTAGACAGTGAATTGGTTTGATCTTTTCTGACGATAGATTACTTGTGATTTGAAATATATACTTCCATTAAACTTTGCATGTGTATTGGCGTTATTATAATGCAGTGCTGGGCTGAAACTACGTGTTGATATGGTAAAAGTTACAGTTATGATAAAAACTGATTTTACTCTTGTGGTGTAGGATTAACTGTGATTTAATGTATATGTACACACAATATATATATATATATATATATATATATATATATATATATATATATATATAAAGAAGATACATAAAATACTTGAATACAAGATACATGTAAAATTTACATACATGAATACATACATATATGTGTAAATATACATATATATATAAATATATATATATATATATATATATATATATATATATATATATATATATATATATATATATATATACACTCACACACACATATATATGTTTATATGTATAAATGTATTTAAGTGAACCTAACATGCATCTTCTGACTCCTGGTTGAGTAGGGAATGTCAAGGTTACTAAATTATATGAAAAAAAGCCACAGTTTTATTCCTTGAATCTTTTATGTAAAATAAAAATGTCGAAATCTTTGTACCCAGTGCTACTTCACTGCTGTAATTAAGATTTTCAAGTGCCTGTCCAACCCGAGTTATGAAATCGTTGAGTAAAGAGCTCGGTCACTATAAAGAAAAAAGATTATGTAATTTTTCCCTGCTGGATAGTAATTGTGGATGCCTGTAGAAATGTTTTCAATGTATTTTCTTAACTAAATCCTCACTTGAAAAGAAAAATGTGACACATCGTTTCAAAGTAAAGGGAAAAGGTGTCAAAGCTTTGGTGGTGTAATGGACCCGCCAAATTATCCCTACTTACCGTAATCACGATGCCACGATGCTTCTAAAGCAACTATTAAGACATTTATGTCTGCGCTTCGGTGTTCAAATTATGGTACATTTAAGAGGAAATTTTAGTCTCTTGCCTTTAAGTTATCTGTAAAAGAAAACTATTGTGCCGCCTTTGTCTGTCCGTCCGCCCTCAGATCTTAAAAACTACTGAGGCTAGAGCGCTGAAAATTGGTATGTTAATCATCCACCCTCCAGTCATCAAACATACCAAATTGCAGCCTTCCAGCCTCAGTAGTTTTTATTTTATTTAAGGTTAAATATAGCCATAATCGTGCATATGACAACGATATAGGACAGGCCACCACAAGCCCATGGTTAAAGTTTCATGGGCCGTGGCTCATACAGCATTATACCGAGACCACCGAACGACAGATCTATTTTCGGTGGCCTTGATTATACGCTGTACAGAAACCTCGATTGCTCCGAAGAAACTTCAACGCATTTTTTACTTATTTATTATTCCGTCTCCTTGTTTCATCTTCTAAAGAATGATGTCGATGGCTATTAGCTCATTACTCAATAGTTCCCTCTTTTTTCAATATTGTTTACGTTGCAACAGGTGTTTTTAATGAACAAGCAGATATGCTGTTTACCCTCATTTAATTTCTTTCTCTCTAAATGCTAAGTTTAGCTGTTGTTGTGGTATTCCCCAAATGTCACAAGTCAGTCAGTCTGTGTTAAGGATGTCAAACATTAAACTCAAGGAGATCATCTGTGTTTACTCAGGCACATTTGTAGATGATTATTTGTATATGTGATTACATATTTATCATTCATTGGGGGTGTGTGTAAAGAGTAACTGACCACCACCCCCCTTTCCCTTCTCTACAAGCTATCACCAAATGCATATAAAAAAAGTTGATTACAGACTTTACTACTCTTCTTTATGGAAGTACATGCATGCATATTTGTCTATAGAATAAACAGTAAAAAAAATAGAAAATTCCAGTATATCAACACATTACTACATGCTGCATTTAAATCATTCTTTTAATTATAGACACATAAAAAATACCAACAACGTTTTATGATTTATTCATCATTAATCCCCTCTGTAACGTTACATATTTACGTTCTTTTCTGAACAGACCTAAAATAGGTTAATGGTTATTAAAATCAACTTTGATAAATCGACGTCGTTTACTCTTCATCCCATAAAGCTTACCGGTTAAAGAGATTGTATGGCATTATCTCAATAAATTTCATGTATTGTAGTTTGGGTCAATCAGTATCAGCTATTCAATGGAACACATCAGGATTTTGATACGCACAGGACATTTAAGGCTATATAAATTGACATTATTAATTATTCCTAGATAGTTTTGTATTTGCAAGTGGGAAACAGACATGCTATATTATTTCCTAGTTTCTTTTTTTCTCTACGTACACACGCACATACGCTCTCACACACACACACACATATATATATATATATATATATATATATATATATATATATATATATATATATATATATATATATATATATATATATATGTATATATATATATATATATATATATATATATATATATATATATATATAATATATATATATAAAAGCTACTACTACTACTACTACTACTACTACTAAAATGGACATACTAAGGAAAATGGACATACTAACTAAAGCTGCAACGGCTCGTTAATTTCACCAGAAATTCCGAAATATCATTAAAAAAATATATAATTGTCATCCTCGAGACCACCTTTAAAATATTACCCAATTAGCTTCTCAGTCTATCTCGAACAGAAGAAGAAGAAGAAGAAGAAGAAGAAGAAGAAGAAGAAGAAGAAGAAGAAGAAGAAGAAGAAGAAGAAGAAAACGTAGTAATTATGACCTTGGCCATGAATATTTCATCCTAATGACGACGTCTTAAGCAAAGTCTTCGATGTGGTATCTTCAATTATCCATTTTATTATTTATGCTCTCTGAAAGCTTTACTTCTTTGGTATTTGTCTCTTCTTTTCAACATTTCTTTATCCTCCATTTTTCTTTATTTTGTATTTTTAATGAACTTTTATAGGTAATTTGTAAAGTCTTCAATTTCTTTATCAATGTCTTCTTTATCTTAAATTGTACCTTGCAAATTTTTCTGAGCTTCCTATTCTCTATTTTTCTTATTGTTCATTATATTTTTAATGTATTTGATTTTCTGATTGTGTATATTAACGTACTTCAAAACTATCTTCATCTTCTAAGTTTTTACGTTTCATTTTTTTTATTATCAAGACTTCCTGCACCCTTCTAAATTTGCTGTTCCTACTTTTTCGTAACGAGTTTTAATAATTTTTTATTCCTCTCCATTTTATAAATTACGAATTTCAAAATCTATTATGATAAGAATCCTAGAGCTCGAAACGACAATGGGTTTTCAAAACTTTAATTGCATATGCTTAAATTTATTTTAACCGTTTTATTTCCTTTTATATCTTCTTACTTTCAACAGGGATTCTATTCCATTGGAAAGTTTGTCTTTGTGTTTTGTTATTTTTTGTTTAAATTTTTCACTTTTTGAAATATGCAAGTCCCATAAGAGTTTATTAATACTCAATATCAGCTTACTATCAGATGGTAGAATTTCAAGAGGCTATCTTAACCCCCAAAGGGTCTCATTAAAACTGTGTATTCATATGAAAGGTATTATCCGTATTGCACTTGGTTGGGGAAGTCCAGATGTACACAACAGGCCATTTTATCCTTTTCATACATTACAACACCTTGTCTCTGAGCAGGACCCGTGCTGGCATAAAGCAAGCATAATTCTACCAGCTAACCTTTAGACTATATTGCTTAGTGACTTTCTCTTTTATTTTTTCCTAACTTTGTATTTCTCTTCCTGCTTCTGTGTTTTATCAATATCCTTCAGAATTCTAACCAATAAAGGTCTTATGTTACCCCTCTCACTGGCGTCTGCAGTTGAAAAATATTTAAAACGAGGT
>NC_089761.1:36926772-36951772 GCF_040412425.1 Macrobrachium rosenbergii | reverse complement strand
CTCCACAGGCCTTTCAATAACATTTGCAATTCCACCGAGAGAGAGAGAGAGAGAGAGAGAGAGAGAGAGAGAGAGAGAGAGAGAGAGAGAGAGAGAATGGCCAAAATATCACAGAATCCAGTAATCTAAATATTCCGCATTCAAATTCACCCTAATCTTCTTAGTGTTCTCCGGCTAAGAAAAAAATTCGTTTTTATAATATTTGGACAATTAGTTGCCACCGAGTAATTTACATGCCTGCAGCAAGCCCCCCAAAATATTATCAGGAAATAAATAAAATATTACCCTTAAATTGATCTTCGAAGTCATACTTTCTTTTTCTGCCTTTTTAAATTTTCTATTCTTTTCATTTTCTGTTTTCTCACTCAGTTGTCTTGCGTCATTACCTTTACCTTGTTTTCATCTTTTATTTATTTAAGGAATGATGTTTCAGGTGTATTTTCAATGAGAGCCTAACAACCTTCTCTGCAGTATCATTACGTTGTATGATAAAATACAACGGACGCTATCTACCTTAAACTCTAAGGAGTTGTAAACCCACATTTCACTACCTTATCTTGTATAGAGAATAAAACCACTGTATAAACGCTTTGCCAAAGTATAAACATTGTCCAGGTATTGTCCAATATAAACGTAGAAAATAAACGTAACATAGTAACATGAATCTTAAATGTAGAAACAAATTCACAGTTATGTACGGGTACACACATCTAAAAACATATCTCTACAGAAAGATTTCCGGAATCTATTCGGTTCCCCTTTTCAATGCCCAATTCATAACTGTGGATTGTTTCTCCAATAATAATAATAATAATAATAATAATAATAATAATAATAATAATAATAATAATAATAATAATAATAATAATAATAATAATAATAATAATAATAATAATAATGTTGAAATGGCCAATACTACTGCTGCAATCACAAACAATAATAATGGTAGTATAACTTAAACATAAGACTATCGCCGTACTGTTAAGACGGACGCTGCACCGTCTTTCGTCCTCCCCCTCCAGAAACGACCCAATTAATTACCTTTATTTTTATGGAGCTCTCAAAACTACCTTAACGAATAGCCACTCGTTACCCTTAAGGGTTAAAAGAGCCTCCCATCCCATCCCCTTTGCTGTTAGTCTTCCTTATAAGACCATAACGACACCGTAATGCAGATACAGGATCAAGATAGGATTACGAAGCCACGGGTGCAATTACACTAAGACACCACGAAGGAGAATCATGGTAATTACACTAATATAATCCTAATATAATCCTAATATAATCCTATCAATTCACTGTAGCGGGAGAAGAGCCGTATATCTCATGTTTAGTAAGCGCGTCTAAACGGCGTGTTTGCTGAGAATGTGTTATGTTTGTTAGTTTCGTTTGTGCTGTATTTTTTTTTCTTCTTCGTAATGGTCGAATGCAGGCGTTGTCTTAATTGTAATGTACACAGTTTTTCTCGCGCGAATGCAATAACAGAATTGCTAATTTGCAATATTTATTTTGCATGCATGGATAAAATGGGATATACTTTTAGGATTGTATACATACATACACACACATATATGTGTGTGTATTATATATGTATATATATATACATAGATACATACATACATATATATATATATATATATATATATTATATATGTGTGTGTGTGTGTGTGTGTGTGTGTAAAATTTCCTATAAAATTTTGTTTTCTGGATAGCAAAATTTATGAAAGCCATTTGCTATAATTTTATAAAGTTTTATATTTATCTATTTCCCTAATTGTTTATTTTTCTACTCAACTTACATTACATTATGGTAACCATACTTATTTGCTACAATGAACTAAACCTAAACCATGACCTTCAACAGAGCAATTAAGGGTCTAGTATATACCTAAATTTTAATATAACCTTTCTTAGTTCTATAATGAAATAGAAAGACAGTCAATTCTATAACAGCTAATACCATTCCTGTAATGGGGTTACGAACTTATTCAGGGATAAGTGAAGGTCAGCCCAGAAACACTATGGACCCTAATTATAATAACTAAGGTTGCCATTGACTTGAGTTCCCATCCCTGGGTTGAAAAGCAATCGATGACCTCTGTGGAGCGTTGACTAAAGAGCATTGTAACTATGTCTTTTTTAATGTAGCCTCCACTTTCTTTTATTTGTCCTGGGTAAGTAAGGCTATGAAAACGAGTATGGGGCCTAACTGAAAACAAAGTTAGGAAAATATTGTTGAGGAGCCAAAATAAGAATGAAAACTTAAATATTATGCTGTTTAAATAAATGATAAAGTTCCTTTATAACTTAAACTCATATTGTAAAAAAAAACTGGTATCATGGAATGGGAAATACAGGAATGAGCGGTAAATTAAAAAAAACATTCCTTCAATAGAAAAAATTATACTTATTAAATAAACAAAAGCATCCTTCCACGGAACTTGGGATATAAGGCTTAACAAATGGATGAGAGTAGTTTCTAAAATCTACGGATTGTAAGTATGTTTTATTAAATGGAAGTTGTAAGAACGAGAACAATTTTTGAGTTGAAAAACAATTTTCCGGAACAGGAGACAGTAATCCCCAAAGGGATTTATGTAAAGCCTTGAAATGAGAGGTAATCTATGTAAAGCTCCTTGCCCTACTTCCAGGCGAAGCAAGAAACTGTGAATATGTTTGGGATTGTTTACATAATTTTTGGGTAAATAGGTATAGACTTAGGATGGCATAGAAGTGGATATTCAGTCTCTCTCTTTCTGTCTCTGTCTGTCTGTCTGTCTGTCTGTCTCTCAACTGATTTTTTCAGTTGGTATTCTATCAATTTATCTGAAAACTGCTTTATTGTTTGCTAAATCAGATTAATACTTATAAGACATTTTAACAATAAACATTATAGAAAATCATGGAATAGAGAGCCAGAGTGCCTAAAATGTCTTCAAAGATTTTCCAACAGAAGCCCATAAAGGAGAGGAACTCTCTTATGTCCTGAAAATCTTGGCAGGGACGCTTCTGATCTGTGATTGGTTGTTAGGGTTGCTATCTACTCGACGGTGATTGGTGATCATGTTACGATGATAGGCTATAGTTGCTACAGATTACTCAAAACGTGATTTTATTTAAAAAAAACACACAATATCATCTCTATGTTTTTACAACTTTAATATAAACGTATTGTGAAAACTTCTTCCAAGTATTATCTTATATACAGAAAATATAGGTTTTATTATAATAATTCAATAACCTTTTTCAGAGATGTTGCCAAGTAGCCTTTTTCGTTCCCGCTGTTAGCATCTATGGTTGGAGTCTCAAATTTCTAAATCTCGTGGCTCATTGTCTGTTTGCATTCTGAAACGAGAGTACTTCTTGACAAACAGATCATGCTCTGCCACAGCCATCGTTTAATAATTTAACAATTACTCCATACAAGATATTACTAGTAGCATTATTTTAGAGCCCTTGAAAGAGCATCTGCTAGATACATGGCAGCTGTCCAGCTGCGCTCATTCACTAAAACGCCTTAAAAAGCTGCCAGATGTCGCTGTCTTACAAAGTATTCTTGATTATGCCTTATAAAAGCAGTTTTGATAATATTGCTTTTGTCAGTCAGAAAAACTATATTGAAATGCGCATTGTTTATAGTTCGTTCTTATAGGAACAGAAACGGTTCTGCTTGCTTTTGATTATACAGAGTTACCAATGCTTCTATAAATTACTTGTTAGATAGTCAGTTTATACGACTTTCTGTGGTATTTCCAATTCAATTTGCACAAATTGATAGTACGAGTAATTAAGGTAAGACTGCCTTTCTTTGATTACTTCAATACCACTTTCTTTTTCTAATAAGTAGGAAGCATACATGTATATACTAAATGAAAGTTTTTTTTTTAAACATCAGCTAGTTCTTTGAAAAAGGTGCTTTCTCCAGGATCCTTTGAGGAAATCTGTAGAGTTAGTAAACAAAAGCTGTCAGAGTGACAGAGCCATCTCCCATCCAATAAGAATTCGAATTAGTGCTTTCTGTTACCATTTGAAATAAGATCTATATTTCGTCTCTCAAACCAAAGAGTTACCCAGTTCCGGAACTTCACGTTGCTGTTAGGAAACAAGGTAAAGATATTGTACATTCTTATAGGCTTTGCTGTTAGTTAATATTTGTGGTTTTAATACTTTATACTATATATATATAATATATATATATATATATATATATATATATATATATATATATATATATATATATATATACATATACATACATATATGAACCTAAAATAACCTACTACTGAAACACTGTATTCACTTTAGGTATTGTTCATTTACATTTATCAATATTCATGATACTATTCTTAACAATATTACATAACTGCCCAGTGAAGACAGTAACAGGGCACATAACACAGAGCAATGCGACGCGCTAGTTAATTAAGGCCCGGCGGAGTGTTGTCAGACAAGTTTTACCTAAAACATCGTTGCATGTTTTGACGCAGTGAAAATAATGGTTCCGTGCTTGCGCCCTACTATGAGAAACAATGGTATGTTTACATGAACGAGAATGCTGGAATTAATCAGTAAAAAAGGGGGCACATTTGCTCAATATTTCTGAATCGGAATCAGAGCAAAAATAAACTTTTCAATCATAGGGGTCTTTACCAGAAAGATATAATTCTGGATAAATCATTACTGAGTTGCTTTGTAATGCCTGGGCTATGCTTCAAGCTTTTAGGCAAGTTAAATTTATCGTGAAAGTTACATGCTTCCATGGTGGAAAAAACGCGATATTTCTTCAAAAGTGATTTTTCATTTCTATAAAAATGCTATTAAATGAATATTTGTGACTCACTCGTCTGTGCTTCAGTAAGTAATAACATATATTTGGCAGACTGTTCGTTTTATTTATTAGTTTGAAGTTCATATACGATAATTCTTCAGGTGATTTTGGCATCAGCAGGAAAATAAGAAAGATTTTAGACATTGTGGTGATCAACGAAGTCTCTCATGATTTGTTGTTATTATTTTGGCTATCATTTTTAATCATCAGTATTATTATTTGATCTAGTAGCGGTAGTAGTAAATATTATATTCCAATTCTAATTCCGTACTTTATGTATGTATATATATATATATATATATATATATATATATATATATATATATATATATATATATATATATATATATATATATATATATATATATATATATATATATATATATATATATATATATATATATATATATATATATATATATATATATTGTATATATACATATACTTTACATGAATTTTAGCACACTAAGGCAAAAACGTATCTAATGCTATAATCATATGACAACACCATTAGGCCAAAATTTATGACAAAACAATCTGTACCTACAATTTAACAACTGACCTATGAACATCGTTTCTATTTAAATCCGACCCCGGACTGACATGAAGAGAACAAGACTAGTTGATATAATAATTTGTTTCTCGAATGACGCGGGTAATCCTATTTTACCATAACAATTTAAGGTCATAATTTAACAGAAGATTGCGAAGAAACGCCACAGAAAAGTTAAATTGCATAGTTGTTTATTTATTACTTTTTTTTTGCCTGCATTCCATGATGTAACACAAGGTCATCCTTGGAATCAGAAAGTTATGGTTTGATGGCACGCTCGAATGACGTAAACATTATTTCAGTAAATGCTGTAAAAAGGACAATTATGTAATTAAATCTTGCTTTATGACCAGTGTAATACATGCAATGTGATGTAATGTATTTGCATATGTGGAAATTGCTTGTTATTTGATTCAGTATGCATATATTGACTTTAACAGTAAATTATGTAATCCACATTATTATTACGTTGTTATCATAATAATAATAATAATAATAATAATAATAATAATAATAATAATAATAATAATAATAATAATAATAATAATAATAATAATAATAATAATAATAATACTGTTGGCGTTCTACTGAATGGTCATAATTTTTAATATTCAGAAATATTTTTTGAAACTAAAATCAACTTCAAAGTTAGAGATAGTCTTGAACAAAATCCAAGCAGTACAGTGGTTAAGTGTTCGTGTATATGAAAAAAAATTAAAAGAAATACGCTAGTGTGATAACTAGAATATATCATAAACTCATATAAGGAATCATAAATCTGGTAGAAAGCAATACGTATCGATGTTAAATTTTGCTGTTTTTGATGTCCAATTTCCTCAGAATTTAAGTCCGTATCTTTCCTCCAGACCTTTCATCTCTATATCTCCATCTTTATATCTCCCATTACCTAATATGCCTGTTGCCAAGCACGAATCCCTCACTTTTAAAATATTTTGTAAGAAGTCTTACTTAAATTCTAGTGCAAACCTGCTTTTAAATAGACAGAAGATTAGACAAAGTACAAGAGTAAAACACATCAAAAAGCGTTAACTGTCTATAACAACGTTGGTGATTGTAATGAGACAATTCGTAACGTGCAAGAGAAGAATAATTGTCATATTTATTATTTCTCATAATCGGTAGCTACCTATTTGCTATTTACTTTTTGTGTGTTAAATATTCATTGCTCTGATTCCTTTCCATCCATTCGAATCATTCACGAAAATATAGTTAGAAGGAAAGCATGAAAGGTATAGATAGTTGGCATCATAATTATACATTCCTTTTCTCACAGATACTTTCCTTGTATGACTAATCATGTATGCCAGTAATATATCTAGCAACTTACCCTAATACGCCCATGAACGTACTCACTGCACTCAGATATAATATATATATATATATATATATATATATATATATATATATATATATATATATATATATATATATATATATATATATATATATATATACATACACATACACATATATAAATAAAGATAAAATCCACGAAGGAAATGGAAACACTGGAGTGCTGAGGCCTTTCGACACTAGTCCTTTACTTAGCAGTCTAGTGTCGAAAGGCCTCTGCAGCACTCCAGTGTTTACATTTCCTTCTGTGGATTTTATCTTTATTTAGATATTCATCACGTTCCATATTTTCGTGATTCAGTTACACACACACACACACACACACACACACATATATATATATATATATATATATATATATATATATATATATATATATATATATATATATATATGTGTGTGTGTGTGTGAGTGTGTGTAATGTGTGTATGTTATAATGCAAAAGTAACGAGAAATAAATAACGATGACATGACAAAAATATAACCCTAGCTTTCAGTATCTGACCCGACCTAGTTTTTTTTACTAAATTCCCAGTGGAGTTAACGACGAGAAAATATATTTTAAAATATGTTTGCACAAATTCCAGTGACCTTCCACACTCTCATAACGCAAAGTGACCAAAATTCCTGGAAAACAAATAGAAAAGAAACGCTGTTTTTGTAGACAATTATGAATATTTGATAACGTCTCTTATTAAATTGTAGCAATAAGAAATTATGATGTAAATTAGAAAGTAATTTGATTAAATTGTTGACTTATACTAAAATATGTGTCAAAGGAAATAAGGAAAATTATAAGAAAAAGCCATATGGTTTAAATTTCAAAATAATGATTATGCAACTTACAAATTACTTAAATAAATTGCAGACTTATTCAAAAATACATGTCCAGTATAAGAACCTGAATTACAAAAAAAAACTTCATTAAATTTTAAAGCTTAAAGAAATAAGTTTGTTTTCGAAAAAGGACAGAATTCTGGTGAAAAAAAATACCCCAAGGGAAATGAGGTCATTTGGGAAATGGCAACGCACTTTGAAAAATAGTCAGAGGAGGAAAATTAGGTCATTTTTGCAATGGGATCTTACTCTGGGGGAAAAAATAAGCCAAAGGAAATGAGTTAATTTGTGGAAAAGCAACACAGTCTCAAAAATAATCTAGAGGAAATTGTGTAAAAGATTTAGAGGCATTTGAAAGATGTATGTATGGGATGGTTCTTCCATACACACAGAGACATATATGTTTATATATATATATATATATATATATATATATATATATATATATATATGTATATATATATATATATATATATATATATATATATATATATATATATATATATATATATATATATATATATATATATATATATATATATGTGTATATATATATATATATATATATATATATATATATATATATATATATATATATATATATATATATATATATATATATATATATATATATATATATATATATATATATATATATATATATATATATATATATATATATATATATATATATATATATATATAATCATGATGCATAATTAATCTTTTGGGAACTTCATGAAATTAAACTTACCCTGATGAAAGAAGAAAAATGACCCATTACTAAAATTAATTGTAAAAGTTGTCAACAAAATATAATATTACAACCATCTAGCATTACTAATACTAAGAAGAACCATTCATATATTAGGATGATGATATGTACAAGTAAGTAAAAAAAAAAAAAAAACAGATAAGTCTACAAATTATCTCCTTTAAATCGAGGCCAATACTTCTCTCTTGCAATATTCCCCTCATCCGTTGTTTATCATCCTCCTCCTCCCTCTGTTTACCAATTATGCAGTAAATCGTTTATGCAAATAGATTACATTTCGGGTGTTCGGTGGCCCTCATCCATTTACCAGGTAGAAGGACCTGGTGGCCCTTTCCATTCATTCTGATCGATACATACCTTGACCGATTTCCCTTGCACCTCGTGGGTCAAGTAAAGTGTTTGTCATGGTATCGTTGCTCGTTGGTTTTTATTAAATGAATTAACTTTTTAACTTTCAGACACACACACACACACACAACACACACACACACACATATATATATATATATATATATATATATATATATATATATATATATATGTGTATATGTATATATATATATATATATATATATATATATATATATATATATATATATATATATATATATATATATATATATATATATATATATATATATATATATATATATATATATATACATATACATACATACATACATACATACATTTATACATACATACATACACACACACACACATATATATATATGTATAAAACCAAAACACTACAGATCTTCTAAACATAATATTGCCTCTCAGTTTCTTTTAAGACTTTATCACAGAAATAACTAGCCGTCAGTACTGTATACAAACATTTTTAATATATTTTTGTACAAATATCACTAGATGTTAATTGACATTCCATCTTTCGTTTTATCGTAAGGAATGTCCACAGTCACAACTCCTCGGAGAAACAGAAGACTGATGTGGATTCTTTTCAAGGGATTTTAAGAAGAATAGGTTATAGGGATAATTTAAACCTTCATTTTAAATTCGACGGAAGAACCGATCGTCGACAGTACAGCACGCAAGTCTGTGTCGACTCTGATTATCTGTGAAGGTCAACATTTGATGTACGATTTCTGGGGGAGAGGGGTTGGGGTGTAAGGGCGTAGGGTAGTAGGAAGGGTGTAGGAGGGAAAGGTCGTAAAAGATCCAAGAATTATCAAAGCGATTATAGAATGTGCTCCACGCAGGCAACTAGTAACCGAAAGTTCTATTTTCTCGGGCAAGATAAAAAGACCATTCATTTCTTTTTGACGTCAAAAAATCTCGTGAATTACAAATTACTTTTTCTAGAATTACTTTCTACATCGAATAAAACAATTTCGGCGAACAGAACTTTCCTGTGATGAACGAAAAACTCAATTCGTATATTTTAGTTCTTACATTTAGAGAAAATCTATTTCCGCGGAATAGCGTCGAAGATTTGAGATATTACAGAGATTCTACATATTAATTTTTGTCTCTCCTTTAAGATTTTTGGGTGATTCATTGTTTTATATTTTCTTGGCATGCATAGTCATGATATATAAAACTAAGAAATTAAGTTGCATGATACAGACTATACATGCAACTTCATAGTTTGAGAAGAAAATATATATATATATATATATATATATATATATATATATATATATATATATATATATATATATATATATATATATATATATATATATATATATATATATATATATATATATATATATATGTACATTTGAGAAATAGTCTTGGTATATGGACGGTGCGTTATATTTAATTTTCAATATCACTGTCATCATCATCATCATCAAGAAATGACAACGAATATAATTACCATGTCAGCATTATTATTATTTATTATTATTATTATTATTATTATTATTATTATTATTATTATTATTATTATTATTATTATTATAAATTACAATAATGGCTTTAGCAGTAGGTCTATTGTAACCATTAACAGTAGTATCAGTAGTATAATAGTTGGATTTTGAGATCCTATTTTTATGAAGTCTTGAACATCACGACCTCATAAGTTCTTTCATTCCTATGAATTTCTTGTCAACTGAAAGAAATTGTTTTACACAGAACTGCCTAAAAAGATTTCCTGGTTGATTTTCTTTCTGTACTGATATCGATTCTTAATGTTTATGGATATATGTTAGTTCATTCAGATGCACTATTCTCTGCCTTTTTCACTTCACGCACTGCTTCCAATATTTTATTGTGCTTAGCAGTCCAATTTACAAGATTATTCGTTGTTCTAATATTCTCCCATCAAGGAAAAAGAATAATTTTCTTAAGATTTTTAGTTGAATATTTTGTTAGTCTGGTTCAGAAATCTGGTTAAATTTAATAATAATAATAATAATAATAATAATAATAATAATAATAATAATAATAATAATAATAATAATAATAATAATAATAATAATAATAATAATAAAACTTTTAACTGTTCATGATAACACGATTTGTAAAATATTCACTAATTTGCATAAATATTCCGGTTATGTCTAAAGATAATAATAATGCTAAGAAATTCATAATTATGTCAATAAAATGTATTTATTTTTTCATAAAATTTATTGATTTAATTGTGGATTTTTATTACTTTCATAATAATAATAATAATAATAATAATAATAATAATAATAATAATAATAATAATAATAATAATAATAATAAGAAGAAGAAGAAGAAGAAGAAGAAGAAGAAGAAGAAGAATAAGAAGAAGAAGATAGTGAGAAAGGCATACCATTTCCTTCGCGTCCCTCAAATGTCTTCTCACTGAGCTCCCTGGCATTTAAGCAATGAGGCCGACAACTCGGAATAATGGAAGAGTGATCTTCTGAGATTCCTTGGCTGTGACACTCTTCCTGAATCATTACCTCTCTCTCTCTCTCTCTCTCTCTCTCTCTCTCTCTCTCTCTCTCAGTAAGTATGTCTGTCTTTCTATCTGTTTACCTTTCTCCTTGTTTCTACTTTTTTATCTAGTTGTCGTTCCTCTCTCTCTCTCTCTCTCTCTCTCTCTCTCTCTCTCTCTCTCTTTGTCCTAATATCGATTGTTACTTACTCCCTCTTGTTTTACTTTCTCTCTCTCTCTCTTGTTTCTCTCTCTCTCTCTCTCTCTGCTTCAATATCCGTTTTTCGTCACTCTTTCGCTCATTTTTGTCTGTTTTCTCTTCTCTCTCTCTCTCTCTCTCTCTCTCTCTCTCTCTCTCTCTCTCTCTCTCTCTCTTCAACATCCGTTTTTTCCTGACTCTCTCTTATTTTCCTTCTTTGCTTGACTGACTTCCTCTCTCTCTCTCTCTCTCTCTCTCTCTCTCTCTCTCTCTCTCTCTCTCTGTCAGAGTGAAGGAGTGAAAGCTAAATGCAACGGCGCTGTCTTCATTTGCTTTCATCTCCCGAGGGCCAGCCGGTTCCCACTTGAGTCTAATTAAACTGATTCGACCATGAATTCGCCTCCGGGTAACGGAAGGAGTTTGTGCGTTCTCCCAGGCTCTCAGTCGTTGCTAAATCGTATACGACAACTTACCTCAGGATTTAACGAGGTGTAATTGATTATCATAAATGCAAGCGCAGTTTGTCAACGTGTGGGTAATGAAGATGTAATATTTTCTAAAAGTATATTAAATAATTACATTCTGTGAATGATAAAGGAAATTGATTTCTCTCTAGGAAAGTGTGAACACTGACCAATTATTGTCTAATGGCAATTTAGAAGAGAAAAGAATTATGCGGAGAATTGAGGACTCAATATAATAATAATAATAATAATAATAATAATAATAATAATAATAATAATAATAATAATAATAATAATAATAATAATAATATATTAATTATTATTATTATTATTATTATTATTATTATTATTATTATTATTATTATTATTATTATTATTATTATTAAAGAATATTTCTGATATATTTTATTCAAAGTTTATACTTATGGATTGAAAACTTTTCATTTACTTAACTGCCTAATTAGTGTAATGTCTTCATCTGCCTTTAGAATTAACTACGTCTTATGTTATTATCATAGTATTATTCTGGTGTTATCTGCTCAGAAACATCCATTTAAAACAAGTTTATTTTTCTCTTTTCATGAAAATTACGACTATTTTCATTACATAACAGATCAATTTATTAATTCATCTCCATTGTTAACAAAACGGAACAATAGTTAAAATACTAAAAATATAAATGAATTTCAGATGAATTTCTTCAGAATCAAACAGCCATATATGATAAGAAAACCAAAGAAAACAACAATAAGAGCTACAACGACAAAAAGGTAGGTAAAGAGAAACATTACTAAGTTCGTAAAACTTCGAGCCACCTTAGCCTTAAGAATTTGATCTCGGAAGGTGGAAAGTGTTCAGAATTCGAAATATCTCCCCCCCCCAAAAAAAAAACTTAGCTATTTAGGAAGTTACACAACTCAGTAGCCAGTGAAATATTTTGATTTGTGTTGTTGCTCCTTCAAGTTCCTAAGCCTAGAACGATTCTCTCTCTCTCTCTCTCTCTCTCTCTCTCTCTCTCTCTCTCTCTCTCTCTCTCTCTCTCTCTTTCGAAGTAATTTGAAAGAAAAGAAAAATGATGGGAACATGGTGATTAAAACTGAGCATAAAGAAGCCTTGTCTGAGAACATATTTATAATGGCAACTATAAATGTTATGAATCTAGTTTGCAGTCATGTTATTAGTGTACAATAACATAACTTAAAATCTGAATAAAAGTTGCAAAGAGGAAAATTCACATATATCCTATTCTCTTTCATCGACAAATGTCTAAGTTAAACTATACCTCGTCTAAATTATGCATTCGTCTCAATTTAAGAAATAATATATATGTACCCAGTTAGACTCATTTATTCTGGGGTATGTGTAAACGTCCCTTGTAATCCATATTCAGTGGAATCTCGCCTTATTTGAACAAGAACATCTACAACACGCACCACCTCTGGAGATTACACGCCATAAGTGAGGCATCTCCCTCGTAGGGTTGTTTAGACAGTATGCAAATGGCTTTGTTGGGAGAGCTGTTATCTATTCATTGAATAGTGGGACCACTCTCCGAGGTGTTAAGCATTCTGTTTCGGGAATTAACACGCAGTCTTGAATGGAGAGACAGCGCTGCAGCAATTCATCCCGAAGGATCTCTGCCAGGGAGGTCACAAAAATCAGTCTCCAAGACGGATGGAATGTGTGATAAGTTAGGTAAAATTGAATAGCAAAAAAATAAGAACTAGGTGATACACCATTCTGAATCTTGTTTCTTATTTGGTTATTCCGTCTGTCATTCGGGACGTTTCTCGTTCTCTCTGCCTTTGTTTGTTAGGTGGGTTACGTGAAACCTGACAAACAGTATTATTTTTTATTTTTACAAGATTTACTTAGTTCAAATCAATCTTTGGTTCAGCTTCATGTGTTGAAATAGGTTTGAATGTGAATCACTATTTATTTATTTATTTCCTGTTTATTTATTTGTTTGTTTATAAGTCTTTCATCTTTATATTTTTTCTCTTTTCGTAATTTCTTTAACTTTTAGAAAAAGAACCAACAGAATATAAAAAAAAATCTTTAAAAAACTTACTGGGGTGAGAATCATTTACTGGTTTTCTTAAGTAAAAAATTAGTAGAATTACAAGAAATTTGTGTTTATTTAATGCTTCTGAAATACCATCACATTATAGTGGCAGTTGTTGGTTAACACTAAATAATTAAACAATATGTTATAGCGGTGACACTTGCAAAAGAAGCAGTGCTTTTCTTGGTAAGGTCCTAAAAATAGTCTCCATTAGATACGTTCATTCAAATGATAATGTTAGTGGCATGTTAGCATTGTAATATTTTTTCCAAATTATGCATTCTTCCCAGCTAATGTAGAACAGCATTTGCATAATGGCTAAACAGCAATTCACGGAACAGGGGACGTGGCTGGCACGCAGCCATAATCTGTAAAACGACAAAACCTAAACTTTCATTATACAATGAATATTCTGAGTATCGTCTTCAGTTCTTTAAAAATATAAAGACTTGCTTTATTTTGTTTAATTTTTTAGCTGACTTTTTTTTTACAGGAAAACGAATCAAATTTAAACAATAAGAGAAAATTTACATTTGTGGATTTTGTAATACCCACACGTGTCAACAGTAATTTTTTTAGATATGTTCTTTCTCTCTCTCTCTCTCTCTCTCTCTCTCTCTCTCTCTCTCTCTCTCTCTCTCTCTCTCTCTCTCTCTCTCTCTCTAGTCGCCTTACCCATCTCATAATTATCCACACGTGTCAACAATAATGTTTTAGACGAGTTCTCTCTCTCTCTCTCTCTCTCTCTCTCTCTCTCTCTCTCTACTCGCATTACCCAACTCATATCCTATGATGTAGTAGTATTTACATTGGAAATCTATAAATGGTTTTTCCAACCGAACGAAATAATCCTTGTTATTTTGTAGGATTTGGAATTACTAGATCGGAGTCATTATATACCCGCATTATCATTGATCTTATAAGATAACAAATTTTTCTGTGGCTATATATGAGAATGCATATACTATATATATATGACACACACACACACACACATATATATATATATATATATATATATATATATATATATATATATCATATGCATTCTTATATACAGCCTATGAAAAATATTTATTTTTAAGATCAATGATAGTGTGGATATATATATATATATATATATATATATATATATATATATATATATATATATATATATATATATATATATATATATATATATATATATATATATATATATATATATATATATATATACTATATATATGTGTGTGTGTATGTGTGTGTGTGTGTACAGAAATGTAAACGAGCTGCCTTAACAATCAAGAAGCAAGAGCTATTATTAAGTCACCTGTGTAGATGTAAATGCCCTCAATAATTTCCAGTGAGTTCATTGATAACTGAAAAACAACCTTCACACAATACCTTTAAACACACACAGAATAGATAATAAAGAAGAGGCCATAAACATAACAGAATTCCCACAGAGACGCACACACAACAAAGATCACAGCGAAGTTTCAGACACGTGTATAGCAGCTATCCATCACCCAAATGAACCCCTTCTGCCTGCTGGCATCATCGTCAGAGGAAGCACCCCGGAATCAAACGATCTTGGTACGAAGTAATAAGACTTGGGAGGGAAAATAAGACGCTCGCACCTTACTTTCGACGTTTATATTTACATCGGGGTCGTGGTGAGTTGAACGTGGGAATGCTGCCTACCTCCCTATCTCCCTGAGAAGGACAGTATTGGAGATTTTTAGAGGTAGATTTTGTCTTTAGTTTAGAGTTGTTTAAACGTTTCGTTTCTGTTTGCTGTTCAGATTTAAAGATATTTAGGACGTATTTTTGAGATTGTTGGAGGAGTAAAATACGTGAATAATTGGAAGAGAGAGAGAGAGAGAGAGAGAGAGAGAGAGAGAGAGAGAGAGAGAGAGAGAGAGAGAGAGAGAGAGGAGGGTCCACTATCAATGACTCAAATCTATGTTATCTTGAGATAGAAATAAATCAGTATTGAATTGAATTACATGAATAACTGAGAGAGAGAGAGAGAGAGAGAGAGAGAGAGAGAGAGAGAGAGAGAGAGAGAGAGGTGAGGGGTGGGGAAAGTGCTCTATCAAAGATTCAAATTTATTTACTCTTGCTATGGAAGGTAACACTTCAGAATCAGTAGGTATGGCGAAATAAAAAAAAAGAATTTAAGGTTAATTACATAATTATCACTTATTCATTATTGATTTCTTCTGCACAAAAAAAATCAGTTTTGTTCATTCCATCAGAATTATAAAACAATGTTTAAAAAATCCTTTGAATATCTTAACTGAAATAAAGTTATTTATTATTACATAACCAACCTTAATTTTCTCTTTAATTCTTTCATTTTCCAATTTCTTCTTCCTTCGTTTTCCCTTTCCTTCTTCCTCTATTTACCCTTTCCTCCTTCCTTCATTTTCCCCTTTACTTCCTTCATTTACTTTCTCTTTCTTCCTTCACTTTCCCTTTCCTTATTCCTTCATTCTCTCTACATTTTATGTCATTTTTCCTACTCAACATTTTTCATTTTCTTTCTCCTTATTATTATTATTATTATTATTATTATTATTATTATTATTATTATTATTATTATTATTATTATTATTATTATTATTATTATTATTATTTCAAAGATAATTTAAGGTCTGCATCCACATGACGTTATCTCTCTCTCTCTCTCTCCTTCCCCATCCAACTTAACAGAATGTAAAGGCAATGAAGTTCTTCGGTGAGTAACAGATCAATTACGCATAATGACACTGTAATGACGATGATTACAAGGCTTCAAAGAACAAAAATATTGATGGGGATGATATTCCGAGTCTGCCGGAGCCATTTCAGTCGACTTGAACAAGTCTCATAACTAAGTTTTCATAAATTAGGACAGACGATGCCTGGATAATTATTGCTGGAAGGGTGGCTCCCTATTTATAGTCATTAATACGTCACATATGATCCAAACTAGAGATGAGGGAGGTCTGGGAAGGAACCAATATATTTCGTGGCATGCTGGACTGGTGTCAGTTGTCAAAGTTAGAAGATAATGAATAGTGATTAATTTCTCAGTTATTCTATTTTCTATCTGCTTGTCTGTCTGTCTTATTTATTCTATTTTCTGTATGTCTGAATGTCCATCTCTTGCTCAGGCTCTCTATCTCTTATTTTTAAAGATATAACGACGTAACTTAGGGGAATTTCAATATATTTCCAACAGCACACCATAAACCTCGAGGAACCCGCTATTGTTATGATTTTCCTGTACACTCATTGGCTGATGATGATGTCATTACCCTCTTCGGTGATTGGTGGCTGAAATGTTTAGTACACTTGCTGCTTATGTCATGATTCGATGCCAGCGTTTACTAACATGAATGTTTCTAAACTTTATTTTGGAATAGGTATCTTTCATTCTCATGTGTTTATTATTCTGGGACACTGAAATATGTTCATATCTTCATGAGATAATAGTAACATAAGAGGAAAGGATATGATTATTGCTTATTAAGTCATGAGAGAAAATACTATTTGGAATCTGTCTTGGTTCATGGATGGGTAAACTTGGTGGTTGCCATGGAAACTGATGTTATGAAAGTTCAAGGATCATGGAGTGCGTTGGATCCCTATCCAAATGTGGCCATTTTCCATGGGCAGTAATCAATTTCTTGCCAACAGGCTGCATTGTTCTCAGTTTTAATAAAAAGTCCGTTTGACCAACAAAAAACCCCCAAAGTTATACTATTCTGCACAATCATGGGTAACTTTAACCTTAAATAAAATAAAAACTACTGAGGCTAGAGGGCTGTAATTTGTGATGTTTGATGATTTGAGGGTGGATGATCAACATACCAATTTGCAGCCCTTTAGTCTCAGTAGTTTTTAAGATCTGAAGGCGGACAGAAAAAGTGCGGATTGACAGACAAACAGCCATTTCAATAGTTTTCTTTTACAGAACACTAAAACCTGAAGGCAAAAACAAAGTCGTATTTATTAAGTAACTCTTATTCTTGAGGTTTCTGCTTGATGAAAGAATCCAGAGGGCTCCGTCAGGCGTCTTACTCGCTATCACACGTAGCCACCCTTTTTTCGTTTATTAATCTTATTTTCATTTTTTTATTACGTAAAGTGGAAACAGATATTGTATAGCAAAAGTTAATTAATTTACAATAATGTGTAACAAATAAACAGAAAAAGTTCAACAGCAAACAACGGGAATCACAAACTGAGAAAAAGCTGTAAAAATATCCATTAGCTAGAGCGTTTGAAACTCAAATGAGAAAAAGCAGCGAAAATGTCCATTAGCTAGAGAGTTTGAATCTAGCAGCGAAAATATCCATTAGCTAGAACGTTTGAATCTCAAATAAGCAAAAATAACGAAAACATCCATTAGCTAGTGCGTTAGAAAGTCAAAGAAAAAGCAACGAAATATATCCGTTTGAATTAGAAAATATCCATTAGCTGGAGCGTTTGAAACTCAAATAGCAAGAAAAAAAGCTAGAGCGTTTGCAATAAGAAAAAACAACGAAAATATCCATTAGCTAGAACGTTTGAAACTCCAATAAGAAAAAACAACGAAAATATCCATTAGCTAGAGCGTTTGAAACTCCAATAAGAAAAAACAACGAAAATATCCATTAGCTAGAGCGTTTGAAACTCCAATAAGAAAAAACAACGAAAATATCCATTAGCTAGAGCGTTTGAATCTAGCAGCGAAAATATCCATTAACTGAAGCGTTTGAAACTCAGATAAGAAAAAGCAACGAAAATATCCATTAGCTAGAGCGTTTGAAACTCCAATAAGAAAAAGCAACGAAAATATCCATTAGCTAGAGCGTTTGAATCTCAAATAAGCAAAAACAACGAAAGCATCCATTAGCTAGTGCATTAGAAAGTCAAATTAGAAAATATCCATTAGCTAGAGCGTTTGAATCTCAAATAAACGTTTAAAACTGAAATAAAAATAACGAAAATATCCATTAGCGAGAGCGTTTGAAACTCCAATAAGAAAAGGCAACGAAAATATCCACTAGCTAGAGCATTTGAATCTAGCAGCAAAAATATCCATTAGCTAGAGCGTTTGAATCTAGCAGCGAAAATATCCATTAGCTAGAGCGTTTGAAACTCAGATAAGGACACAGACATCCATTAGCTAAAGCGTTTGAATCTCAAATGAGAAGAAGCAACATAAATACCCATTAACTAGAGCGTTTGAATCTCAGATAAGAAAAATGACGTCATTATTCTCTGCGGTGATTGGCGGTTGGAATGTTTACGACACTCGCTGCTGACGTGGCGATCGTTACCATTTTCCCGTTATGTAAAAACTGTTAAAGTGCTTTTGAAACAAGTATCTTTATTTCACATGTGTCTCTCGTTCCATGATATTGAAATATATTATCGTGATCGTGAGGCAATAGTGATGTATAGAGAAAAGGTTTGATTTTTGCCTAATAATTCATAAGATAATTTGCTAGTAGGAATCTCTTTTGTTTCATGACTGCGTAAACTTGGCGGTTGCCATGGAAACTGGTTTGGTGAAGGTCCAAGGATCATGGAGTGTGTTAAAAGGCAATCGGAAATCAAAGTTAATTTCAACTAAATTTTACGCTGAAAAATCTAATTACTAGATGTATTGCTACAAGTATAGAAATATATTTTCTTCAAATAAAAAAGGCAACGCTAACAGCGATAATTTACAGCGATTTGAAAATCAACTGAAGAATGATGAGAATACCAGTTGGCTATGGCGACAAAGCTGACGGAGTGGAGACGCCCATAAATACTAGTTGCCAACTAGTCTCTTAAAAGACGCAGTTTTTTTAAAGTAAGCAAATAATTTTCACTCCCATCTTCATGTTTATCATCGGAAATTCATATTGGAAAGCTATATACCAACCCACTCAGAGAGTAATTGCATATATTTATGCAAAATAAGTTGAGAGATTTGCAGGAGTGTGATAAGTGGCAACTAGACCACAACGTAACTCGCAGGAATAGTAAACAGAGCAACCACCAATCAGGTCTTTAGTTGATGACATCATCAATAGCCAATGGCTGAATAGAATTTTCCCGCCGAGTTACTATTCTACGTTGGGGTAATCCTCTGACTTATGGGTTGCTGTTGCTAAAAGCGCCTCTGATTTTGGGAGTTATATGCAGTTTTGAAATTTGTTTTTTCTCTTTCATTTTCAGTATACGAGTTAGTGTAAATATTTTATTCTCAAATATATGTTTTCCACGGAAAAAAAACTTATTTTTGACGAATTATAACTAAATTTGACATGAGTATTGACATGACTGGCTACTGGAGTAGAAATCTGAAATAAAGTTCCTATATACCAAAGGAACAAGAGAGGAAGTGATACGAAGAGAAATAGGTATAATCATGATTCTAATTATCAATATTCAATATTTTTCAGAGATTTTCATCAACCCGATTTTCCTCTTCCCTATGACTTAATGGAATTTAAAGGAAAGGAAGTTCTTTAGTGAATAACAGATCAATTACGCATAATGACACCGTAATGACGATGATTGCATGGCTTCAAAGAACAAAAAATATTGATGGGGATGAAATTCCGAGTCTCCTGGAGCCATTTCAGTCGACCTGAGTAAGTCTCGTAAGTTTTCATAAATTAGGACAGACGATGCCTAGATAATTATGGATGGAGGGGTGGCTCCCTATTTATAGTCATTAATACTTCACATTTGATGCAAACTAGAGATGAGGGAGGTTTTTGGAAGGAATCCAATATCCATCGTGATATGAGCGACTAATGTCAGTTGTCAAGACAAATAGTTAATGATAATAATTAATATCTTATTTATTTTACTTTATTTACGCCACTCTTGCTGTGTGTATATCCCAATTACTCTTTAAGACTCTGTAAAGGTAACAAACGCAAGAAAACAAAGAAATTTAAAACAAAATCGAGGTGATTTTCATTATTTTACAAAAAGCACACCATAAACTTCAGGGACCCGCTGATGTTATGATTGTCTGGGCGGGAAAGTGTGTGCACACTCATTGGCTAATGATGACGTCATTACCCACCGCTGTGATTAGTGGTTGAAATGTTTACCACTCGTGCTGCCTACATTGTGACTCGTTGCCATTTTTCACTTTCATGAAAGATGTTAAATGTTTTCTTGCAATATATATCCTTTTCTCAAGGGTGTCTAATTATTTCATGACATTGAAATATATTTTTATGATCGGGAGACAATAATCACGCAACAAGAAAAAACCTGATTATTGCTAAATAATTCATAAACAAAAATAGCTATCAGAATCTGCCTTGTTTCATGGCTGGATAAACGTAACGGTTGCCATGGAAACCGATGTGGAGAAAGTCCAAGGATCATGGAGTCTGTTGGATCTGAACCGTTAGTCAATGTTAATTTTAATTAAGTTTTACGCTGATAATTCCATTTTCTTGAGATATAAAGAGAAAAATTTAAATAATCTTTCTAAAGTAAGAAAAAGAAACGGTTAATAGGAATAATTAAAAGATATTTTGATGTCTATAGAAGAAATGTGGCAATGACGTCTGGCTATAGTGCCAAGGAGGACAATAATTACCTGCTTATAAATAATAGGTAGTAACTGGTTACTGACAAAAAGAGAGCTTTTAATAATAATCAAGTAAGTTTTTACTTCCTTTTTTTCTGTCAGTCAGTACATATTCATATTAAAAAAATAGTACAATAGCAAACTCAGTCGATGACTTTATATATTTATTCTAAATAAGTTGAAGGATTAGCTAGAGAGTGATTTATTGCAAGTGGTCACCATGTAACCGAAAGAATAGTAAACATACCAACAGCCAATCACGTCTGTACTTGATGACATCATCAAGAGCCAATGGTTACAAAGGATTTTCCCGCCGAGTTACTGCTCTGCGTGAGGGTATTCCTTTGACTTATGGATTGCTGTTTGAATTCCTTGCTAAAAACTCCTCTGATTCTGGGAATATCTCTGCAGTTTATTGAATATATTTGTCTTTTTATATGTTAATTAATACAAAAAAAGTTTTTTCAGTAACATTTTAATCCGCTAAATATATTTCAAAAGCAAAGTGAATTATTTTTTTTTACAGCATTTTTATTTAGATGTATGGGTCAAGATGTGATTTAATTTTGCTTACTCTAATGGATTAATAAAGATGTCTTATAGAAAGAATAATGAAAAAACAAGAAATCTAACAACGAAAATATCCATTAGCCAGAGTGTTTAAATCTAACAACAAAAATATCCATTAACTAGAGCGTTTGAATCTAGCAGCGAAAATATCCATTAGCTAGAGCGTTTGAATCTAGCAACGAAAATATCCATTAGCCATAGCGTTTGAATCTAACAACGAAAATATCCATTAGCTAGAGCGTCTGAAACTCAAATAAGAAAAAACAACAATAAAATCCATTAGCTAGAGCGTTTGACACTCAAATAAGAAAATGGAACACAAATATCCATTAGCTAGAGCATTTGAATCTAGCAATGAAAATATCCATTAGCTAGAGCGTTTGAAACTCAAATAAAAAAAAACAACGAACATATCCATTAGCTAGAGCATTTGAATCTAGCAATGAAAATATCCATTAGCTAGAGCGTTTGAAACTCAAAAAAAAAAACAACGAACATATCCATTAGCTAGAGCGTTTGAATCTAGCAACGAACATATCCTTTTGCTAGAGCGTTTGAATCTCAGATGAGAAAAATGACGTCATTATTCTTTGCGGTGATTGGCTGTTGGAACGTTCACGTGAACGCTTGTTACCATTTTCGCGTAACGTAAGAATTATAAAAGTTCTTTTGAAACAAATATCTTTATTTCATATGTGTCTCTCGTTCCATGATACTGAAATATATTATCATGATCGTGAGACAATAGTGATGTAAAGAGAAAAGGTTTGGTTTTTGCCTAATAATTCATAAGATAATTTGCTAGTAGGAATCTCTTTTGTTTCATGACAGCGTAAACTTGGCGGTTGCCATGGAAACTGGTGTAGTGAAGGTGCAAGGATCATGGAGTGTGTTAAAAGGCAATCGGAAATCAAAGTTAATTTCAACTAAATTTTACGCTGAAAAATCTAATTACTAGATGTACAGCCACAATTATAGAAATATAGCTTTTTAAAATAAACAAGAAAACGGTAACTGCGATAATTTACAGCGATTTGAAAATCAACTGAAGAATGATGAGAATAACAGTTGGCTATAGCGACAAAGAGGACGAGTGGAAACGCCCATAAATACTAGTAGCCAACTAGTCTCTTAAAAGACGCCTTTTTTTAAAGTAAGCAAATAAGTTTTCACTCCCATCTTTATGTTTATCATTTGGAATTCATATTGGAAAGCCAAATACCAACACACTCAGAGAGTAATTGCATATATTTATGCAAAATAAGTTGAGGGATTTGCAGGAGTGTGATAAGTGGCAACTAGACCACAACGTAACTCGCAGGAATAGTAAACAGAGCAACCACCAATCAGGTCTTTAGTTGATGACATCATCAATAGCCAATGGCTGAACAGAATTTTCCTGCCGAGTTACTATTCTACGTTGGGGTAATCCTCTGACTTATGGGTTGCTGTTGCTAAAAGCGCCTCTGAATTTGGGAGTTTCATGCAGTTTTGAAATTTGTTTTTTCTCTTTCATTTTCAGTATACGAGTTAGTGTAAATGTTTTATTCTCAAATATATGTTTTCCACGGAAAATAAGCTAAATTTTGACGAATTATAACTAAATTTGACATGAGTATTGACATGACTGGCTACTGGAGTAGAAATCTGAAATAAAGTTCCTATATACCAAAGGAACAAGAGAGGAAGTGATACTAAGAGAAATAGTTATAATTATGATTCTGATTATTAATATTCAATATTTTTCAGAGATTTGCATCAACCCGATTTTCTTCTTCCCTTCCTTGTCTGACTTAATGGGAATTTAAAGGAAAGAAGTTCTTTAGTGAATAACAGATCAATTACGCATAATAACACCGTAATGACGATGATTGCATGGCTTCAAAGAACAAAAATATTGATGGGGATGAAATTCTGAGTCTCCTGGAGCCATTTCAGTCGACCTGAGTAAGTCTCGTAAGTTTTCATAAATTAGGACAGACGATGCCTAGATAATTATGGATGGAGGGGTGGCTCCCTATTTATAGTCATTAATACTTCACATCTGTTGCAAACTAGAAATAAGGGAGGTTTTTTGGAAGGAATCCAATATCCATCGCGATATGCGCGACTAATGTCAGTTGTCAAGACGAATAGTTTATGATAATGAATGATAATTAATATCTTATTTATTTTATTTTATTTACCCCACTCTTGCTCTTTGTATATCTCACTCTTTACGGATCTATAAAGGTAACAAACGCAAGAAAGCAAGAAAATGTAAAACAATAAAATCGAGGTGATTTTCATTATTTTACAAACAGCACACCATAAACTTCAGGAACCCGCTGATGTTATGATTGTCTGGGCGGGAAAGTGTGAGTTTATCCATTGGTTAATGATGACGTCATTACCCACCGCTGTGAATGGTGGTTGAAATGTTTACTACTCTTGCTGCCTACGTTGTGACTCGCTGCCATTTTTCACTTTCATGAAAGTTGTTAAACGTTTTCTTGCAATATATATAACTTTTTCTCAAGGGTGTCTAATTGTTTCATGACACTGAAATATATTTTTATGATCGGGAGACAATAATCACGCAACAAGAAAAACCTGATTATTACTATATAATTCGTAAACGAAAAAATAGTTGTCAGAATCTGCCTTGTTTCATGGCTGGATAAACGTAACGGTTGCCATGGAAACCGATGTGGAGAAAGTCCAAGGATCATGGAGTCTGTTGGATCTGAACCGTTAGTCAATGTTAGTTTTAGTTAAATTTTACGCTGATAAATTCCATTTTCTTCAAATATAAAGATAAAATTGTAAATAATCTTTCTAAAGTAAGAAAAAGAAAGACTAATAGCAATAATCAAAAGATATTTTGATGTCTGTAGAAGAATTTTGTCAA